>NC_071669.1:1618928-1920357 GCF_028554725.1 Zeugodacus cucurbitae
ACGAGTTGAAAGCTTATAGCTAAGGAACAATTACTGACCTGCCCGAAATAACAGGAAAAAATATAAATAAATACATAGCTTAAGCGAATATGTCAAATTTACATGATTTTTGTTGTCGCAACAAGAGCAATTACATACTCAATTGCTTATTTTTCATATTCAGAAAAAAATTAAAAAAAAAAAAATCCCATAAAACTCAACTCCGTTAACAGTGATGTGCCAATGTAAGCAAAAATAAATCAACAACTTTACGAGGTACTAAACGAGATAAACGTAAGCACATGCATATACCTGCCTAATGAAGCCACTATGAGTAAATATAATATATATGTATATATATATATATATCTATGAAAGTATGTTCGTCGTTGTCGGTGCGCAAATGGCTGACTTGAGTTATAAACAAAATATAGGAAATATTGTACATATTTACACAGTGTTGGCTACAACTGGGACACAGCAGTGCATAATATTTACATATATACATAGTATATATGCATGTGTGTGTTAACATGCCTCACTTTGACGTTTGCTAGTTGATAAAAAATATATTTTTCATAAAAAAAAGACTATTGACTAACAATAAAGATAGTTGTAGATAATTATAAAGTAAACAAGAAAATGCGACAAAATTAAATTGCAGTTACAAACAAACAAACAAACATACATACAAACAGTTTATAGTATAATATACTACTTAAGCACTCGTAACAGTTTTCGTTTTTCGCACAGAAATAATCAATAACAAATACAAGTCTATAAGCTGATAAAAAGCTATTGAAACATCATTGTAGTAATCAGCTTTTGGTAGTGCGCTGACATACAATATTATATCGCTGGAGAGCGCGCAGATTTCATTAGCAGCAGCAACAGCGCACATATTTGTATTGCAAAAAGTAAATAATATTGGCAAAAACAACAATTCATTTATTGTTTATTTACAAACGGTGGTCAACTGCAGTGTTTAGGTTAGCGAAAGCAATACAATTTGCTTGAAAGTTTAGATTAGCTTGTACTCATTACACATTGAGTGGTGCAATGCATAAAAATATAGCCAATTCGTGGAATATTGGCATGATTTCAGCTTCTAATAATAATATTGATTTTGATATATATTTTTTTTTATAATTTACAAGAATAATATTACTACATTTCTTCAGTTGGGAACTCATATAAGGCAAAACCCTTGACTCACTGTTTATGAACAGCCAAAGCTCATGTTCACAATTGCTTGCTTCTAAAATACAGTTGAACTTCGCTAATCACTATAATCTACAAAAAAACTACGAGTTAGAGAGATTTCGAGTTATGGTATGTATTTTATATGAAATTTGGCTTCTATTGGCAAATCAAGAGTTCGAGTTATGGAGAAGTCCGAGTTATGGAAGCTCGACTTATGAAAGTTCGACTTATGGAAGTTCAACTGTAATTTATATCTTTGGCCAGCTTATATCAGCTAACAACAATTCGTTCTTCAAATATTTTTTGATTTTTTATCTTTCACTTTCCACTTAAATTAGAAATTCTTCACTTTAATCCTTCATTATATTTACAATGCAATTATTATATGCTGCCTGGCTTTAGCGCGATGTCATTAAGGGATTTCATCAAAAGCCAAAAGTTGTGTCGGCAAAGCTTTGAGTTGTTGGTGGTGAAAAAGTGTCAGCAGGGGAGTTGTTAAGCCATTAAAGAGTTATTAATTAACTATAAAAATTAAAAAGAAATGTTGGGAGAAGTAATGAAATTTGGCGACAATAAAAAACTAGTTACCAACTGGTTATGAACTAGTTATTTTTGGATAAAATTAAAGAAAAAGAAAATTAATTTGGACAAAATTAAAAAAAAAAGAAAATTAATTTGAACAAAGTTTAAGAATTTTTTAAAATAATATTTAGATATATCTTTTTTGTATTATATATCTTTTATTATATATATTTTTTAATATACTGTGCTGTAATCAGTTTTAACTCTTTAAAAAGAGAAGCATTTTTTTTAATATATTTTGCTGAAAAGAGTTTTTTACCCTTTAAAAAAATAAAATATTTTTTTCCTACTCTTGAAAAAATTATCAATTATTACAAGCCTGAAGCTTCTCCATCTATCTATACATCCATTCATCATGATTCTGTTTGTTTATTAATCGCTACTTCGCGTTTTCGTCAAGTCTTCGCGGTACAAAATTTAAAATTTAAAATTCTAATTCTATATTTGCTTTACAAAAACAAAAAAAAAAAAAGCAAATACATCAACTAATTACTAGTAATTAGCATTTTTCAATGGGCATTATGTTTTCATTCAGTTGCTTAATGACTTGTCGAACTACATAATTATATGGACACACTACTGACATGTAAATTTAGACAAGCACATGCTATGAATATATACATATGTATGTACATATATAAATAGAGTTACATGTATGTATTTTACATGAATGAGCAATAAGCCCATAAGTATGTGGGCATATGTGACTTTTTGTTGTAGTTACATTATACACATGCGCGCAAACATTATCTATTTGGTTTGCTTTCAGCATAATTAGCATTTGTGAAATATAAATGTAAACATAACCATAAAAATATTAATAACCAATTCGTATGCAAAATGCTGTTAGGCATGCAAAGGCACGAATTTTGTGCAAATATTGTGGTTTGCTTTCATTTGTTGTTGTTTTTGCATATCTAAGTGTTTGTTGGTGGTTTGTTATCACTTTTTCTAAGTGTTTTTAAAGTTATATGGCATGCTTGAGTGGTCTATTCGGTTGCTTAAAATTTGTAATTTATCACAAATGGCGTGACAAAAAATATGGCTGACATCAAAAATGGTATGACATATCTAAGTTTAAAATACCAAAAATTAAAATTTACATGACATAAAAAAATGGCATGACATAAAATATGGCGTGACATCAAAAATGGTGTGAAAACTTAAATTTTAAAATTTCAAAAATTAAAATTGACTCTATATAAAAATTGGCGTGACATAGAAAGTGGCATGACATAAAAAATGTCAGGACATAAAAAATGACAAACATCAAAAATGGTGCGAAAAATTAATTTCAAATTTCAAAAATTAAAACTATTCTTGCAAGAAATTACAAGACATAAGAAATGGCATGATATAAAAAATGCCATGACATTGAAAATTACGTGAAATCAAAAATGACGTGAAATATTAAATTCTAAATATTTTCATTTAAATTTTCAAAAATTAAATATACGCTAACATAAAAAATGGCATAACATTAAATTGACTGACATAAACAAATTTCATAACATAAGCAAAACAGAAAATTAAAAATATTACATTATATCATACCATTAGACCATCGCTAAAAAATATATACGCTATATAAAACCGCAACGCTCCCCACCTGCCATTAGCAACTTCCTCATAAGTGAATTTACTAAATAAACATGAAGCCACTAGTAGAAGTCTACAACAACTTCATGCAAATTAATGCGAAATATGCAGACATCTCTAGGCACTAAATGGACCTCTGCGAAATGATTAGAGCGATTAGTAGTGACTCGATTGAGCTTGCACTTGTTTACATGCACCCGAGGCTGGGCTAGTACATATTATATACGCTTGAACGCGGCATAATGAGCGTGAATGCCGATTTATATTGACGCATTTGATATTCACCTGCAGGCGCTGCACTCTGCTGAAAAGCAGCTGGGAATTTTGATATTTCAAATGAACGCCATGCCTCGCTTTCGGCTTAAGCTTTCATACGAATTCAAATTCAGATTCAGTGGCGAGTGTGTGAATTATTTTTCGGTGAAATTAATTATGCACACCACTGCCAGCAGCAACCATATATACATACATATTTATGCACATATATTGAATTAAAATTTTGGTAAATACGCGCTAACAAAGCAGCTTTTAATTAATTAACACCTGAGGGCAGCATGTGATTTACGCTCGCTTTGAAGAGCTTACTAAATATAGTTTTCTTTTAGTTGGAATATTTTAATAAATGAAATGGTGAATTTATAATGAATATGCATGGATATTTAGTTGTGTGTGTTTGTATCTAAGCAACAATGCGTGAAAGTGTTGGTGAGCTGTTGTGGCCCAAAATTAAATTAAAATAAAAAAAATTAAATTAAATTAAATTAAATTAAATTAAATTAAATTAAATTAAATAAAATTAAATAAAATAAAAATAAAATAAAATAAAATAAAATTGAAATAAATTAAAATAAAATAAAAATAAAATAAAATAAAATAAAATTAAATTAAATTAAATTAAATTAAAATAAAATTAAATTAAATTAAAATAAATTAAATTAAATTAAATTAAATTAAATTAAATTAAAATAAATTAAAATAAAATAAAATTGAAATAAATTAAAATAAAATAAAAATAAAATAAAATAAAATAAAATTGAAATAAATTAAAATAAAATAAAAATAAAATAAAATAAAATAAAATAAAATAAAATAAAATAAAATAAAATAAAATAAAATAAAATTAAATTAAATTAAATTAAAATAAAATATAATTAAATAAAATTAAATTAATTAAAATAAAATAAAATAAAATAAAGTAAAATAAAATAAAATAAAATAAAATAAAATAAAATAAAATAAAATAAAATAAAATAAAATAAAATAAAATAAAATAACATAAAATAACATAAAATAAAATAAAATAAAATAAAATAAAATAATATAAAATAAAATAAAATAAAAAAATAATATTAAAATTAATCAAATTAAATTAAATAATTAAAATATGAATATTTTTTGCAATAAATTATTATTTTTATATCTCTTTTTAATTTATTTTTATTAATACATTTTTTATATACTTATTTTTTATTTAATTTTTATTAACTTAAGACTTTTGTGGTAATTTTTCATTGCAGTAAAAAATTTATTAAAATATTTTTTCATAAAACTTTAGTATTTTTGCCACCTTAATGCATTGCTATCTATTATTTGCAAAAAAAATTTAAATTCCTCACATTTTTCACACACGTTCCAATCTTCTCCCGCATTCCTTTAATAAACCAATTTTCTTCACATCTTCACATCCGTAAATTAATTTAAGCCCTTAAGCCTGCTAATCGCATTCTGCGTGCGTTCTCCGGGCAACCGGGCCCGTCGCGTGTAGTCGTCGCTAGTGCCATGAATTTCGCTTATAATTTTATTACTCAATTTCGTGCGCATAAAACGCTGAAAATGTTGTATAAAAATTAAAATTTAATAACCGCTAATCTGCATATGAGCTGACACATGCAACACACGCACGCACACACATACACTTGGGTTGATGTGTGTAAAATATGAGAGCAAAGGAATGCAAAAAGCGCACTAAATAGACACTTGCCGCCACGCAGGAGGCAGCGATGAGTCGCAAGCAGCAAGCTGGCTGTTGGCAACAAAGTTGAATTTAAACGCCAACAGCAGGCAATTGCTGGCGATGCACTTCTTTCTACTGCCTCTGCTTCTGCTTCTTCTTTCAGTTCTTTGTTCTGCACTTTTTTATTTTTTTTTTTCGCGTTTAATGAATCACGCACCAAGAGCTATGGATACACTCATTTAAACGCCAACTTCATTACAGCTGCGAAACAACACTCTGCAGAACAGGAATTGCAGGGGACGAACACACACACATACAGGCATGTGATTTGTGTGTGTTTGTGTGCGAAATCCAGGCGAATTCCTTGCAAATCAACTGCTGTGTAGTGAGACGATAACAAAAATCCCTATTCATAGTTCATTGCAAACGAAAGCGGTGCGGCGGAGGGAGGGGAGCGTGGTTGTTGCTGCTGGCTCCACATTGCTGCAGCAACAACAACAACAACAACTTGTTCAACACAAAGCAAACAGAATTTTGTCGCCCAGCAACAAACAAATGCAGTCAGGCATGCATACAAGCAACATGCAACAACACCAACGCCAACTCCGGCCAACTTGCCACTGCAACGTATCCATTAACAAGTTTTTGCATGGCTGGCGAGAAGTCCAAAAACAACAAAAAACAACTATAAAAAATCGAAATTAAAAAACATAAAAGCAGTCCAAATCGACGCCAGCAAATGAAGTTCAACGCGAACTCATTTCGGCTCATTGTGGCATTCCACTTTCAGTTGTTGTTGTTGTTGTGTCCATATTCTTTGTGCGCCACTTGTAGTGCCTTTGTGCCCTTAAATCGTTGCCGCTCACTTTTGCTCGCGACACGCTCTTTGTCTGCCAACGACTTTCCATAAATGCAACGGCGCAAATTATGCGGGTCTTGGAGAGCGCTCCGCAATGCGCTCAGTGGGTTAACACCGAAAGAACAACAAAGAATTTTGTGTTTAAAGGGAGCACTGTAGAATCCACGAAATTCCTTGGGCAGGCTGTGAGGTAGAAAAATGTTGTCACACCACTTCCAGCCACAAGCAGGTTGCTAGCTGCCTCTGCTGGGCGATAAGACGGTGCGCACATTACTAATGAGCGAATCAGTTTCAATTCAAGCATGTCGCAGAGGGAAAGGGTGGTTCTTTTACGGTGCATTAGCTGGTGACACCTGTGATTTTCTAATGAAAATGTGAGGAACGTGAAAGGAGGCGACCACAGCAATGAGGAAATTACAGTGCGTCTCTAGATGAAGTGTGCCCGTAAACCTTCTTATAAAAGTCAGAAAAGCGAGAGTTTTCATATTTCCACTCTATTAACGATTACTGGGTTCTGAACTATCCAGGCTGGTTTCGATAGTCCGATGAGACTTAGACTGAGAACGCTCCAAACTTAAGTCCACTTGTTAGAAATGGTCACCTATTGATGTGGCCGAGGGTGTATCCAGTAAATCGTCCTCAATTGTATATAACCCATATCATATCTAGTCCGGAGGATCCCTTCGATAATAGTACCACCGATCTCCTAAAAAGATCCTTACCAACAACTCTATTAGCAACTTTCAATAATCTACATGAGTCATTTACTTCGTAGCATGTAAGATTTATTCCATCTCAAAAAATCGCGATACGAAAACACCAAGCAAATAATTCAACGAAGCTCTGAGTCTCCCTTAACAGACATCGCCAACAAACAAATGAACTCCTTAAGCTTTTTTATTAGCCAGTCACTGAGACATGATTATCGCAACATAAGTACACGAAACACCTACTTCGGACTCAATCGCGATCATCTGCAGAGAGCAGGAGAGCCAGAGCGCATAAGCAACAATGCGCTCAGCACAATCGCTGCAGTGAGTTCATTAGTTGAGCTCTGCCATGATACCTGTTCTCAAGTCGCCTTATCATCGTCATCATCATTACACGTCGAAGGTACTGTGGCAAGCATTTAAGGCTATACAAGCATGTTGCAACACGTTTTCCTGCTCAGCTCACTTTGGGTATCTCCCAATCTTGGCCACTTGGCCAAGACGATCATATGTTGCCACATGTGTAATGGTACCTGTTCTGCGCTGCACCATTCGCATCATGTGCGCATTATTGCTGTGCTAATCGCTTTTGGCCAACACACTGACTTGCAACATTTCAGCACCTTTGTTGTATACCACGCGATTTGGCTCTTCATGCTCTCTAGTTGCTAGTTTCTGTTGCCTTTCACGGCTACATGCAACATTCTGCTCTTGCCACCATTCCGCTTGCTCGCTCGCTGCCTAAGCGTGTGCTAATACTCACACAACTCATTCCTTGAAGCCACTCTGCACTGTTGATTTCCCGTTTTATTGCCAAAGTCTGTTGTTGCTGCGGCGTGTCGCAACCTTGACGCTGTTATCTGCTTGCTACATTTGCTGGGCGCCTGTTAACTGGCCTCTGTTATTTGTGCTAATGCTGATTTAGTTGGACGTTGGCCAAGTTGGCTGGTGCATGTGTCCACGGGATTCGTGTTGGGTCTGTGTCTGCTTGCAACACAGCAGTCCTCCAGCAAACGTTGTAATGTGTTGTTGTAATTTTAATTGTATTTTTATTTGTTTTCGTATTTGTCTTTGATAGCACTTTGGTCCGAGTTGAGCACATTTTTTATCATTTCGCCTTCACAATCGTGCTTGTCGCTGCTTATCTGCTCTGCTCGCTCGACACGGCTCATCCATTGTCGAGCGTCCACCATCGTCCACAGTTAGTCGGTGTGCTGTGACCGTCCTTTTTTGGTTTATTTGCACTTCATTTTCTCTCCTTAAACAATTTTCTTGTTATTTCTAAATATTCTTTTCGTGTTCTTTTGCTTGGCTCTTCAGCAAACTACAAACTAGTTTACCTGTCCGAAGCATGTGCATCCGCATGGTTTACCTGTGGTCCGATTCTTCGCTCAGCCAACAGCATAACATTCGTCACTTCATTCGCCCCTTCGTCGGTTCGTCGGCTTGTCGCTTCGTCCGTCTTTCTGCTTGCATATATATTTATGTCTGCAATCAAGATTCTTGCTTATCTCCCACCATTCAGCATGTACTTGTTGTCTACGGCAACTGCTTTTCATGGCTTAACGTCCGCCCGTATCGTCAGTCTCACATGGAAATGAGAAATTCTTGTACTTTTCCTTAACTCATTCGCATCTTCATGGCGTTCACAGGCCGAGCGTCAAACGCCTAAACTTCCACAGTTAACTCACATTCGGTATGCATTTATGGGCTCCACACATACACCCAAACCCCAATGTCCGTCCATATGCAGTTCGTCTCTCTTTGGACTCGCCAGCTCGCAGTCTGCGCTGTCGGCATATCTTCCCATGTATCTACAGCTGTGTAAGTGGATTTGGTGTTGTCTGCATTCCACGCTACCTCGACGTCCTACTACCTGTAGATAGCTCGGGCTGTGTGTAGCCCTTTAATGCCTACTTCGTTGGATTTATGTTTGCCGTTGATATTAATCATGGTGTCATTGAAATCGTTTAAATTATTCAGGCACTCCACAAGACTCAAACACACACACACAGCCAGCCAGCTAGGCGATGAAGCGCGCAACCCAAGGGCCGACCTGCCAGCGAGCCAGCGAGCCAACAAGTCAGCTCGATCGAGTCGCGCACGGTCCGATAGTGTAGTTAGATTATGGTATTGGATTTGGTGCGATTGGAAGATACTTAGCTGCATACTCACCTTTCATGTGGATGTGTGCGCGGTCGCAATGAATGGCGATTCAAGTTGCTAAACGAGTAATTGTCCGTCCAATGAGAAAAAAGTGGTTCGGTAGAGTCTGCAGCAGGCCAAGCGGTCGGTTGGAGTGAGTCATAAATATGGTATGAATGATTTAAGATTTGGTAAACTCTGGCGCTTTTTATGTACTTCCCTGTGTTATTGTTGTTGTGTGTTAGGGTTGGCGGCGGTTTCGTGGATTAATAATAGATTAAACGAACTATTTTGTTACGGTGTTCATTCATTTGTAGGTATTTTTATAGTTTAATTGTGGACTCGAAGTAATTTATGAATAGCAAATTGAGTCTGATTGCCTTTGAAGTGTGTTTGACTCTATTTTTATTAGCTGATGGGAAGGTATTTGTGGATAAGTGAGGAATGTGGGTAAAGCGAAATCGATGAAAAGGCGATCTAGCAACTGATTTTGTTTAAGCAAGCTTGTTAGATCTGTTCAGATTAAGGTGACTCAATTAGAAAGTCTTTGGAAAGCACTGAGCACTAAACTCCGCTGGATGAGTGTCCGGTAGCGCTATGAATCTCTTAAGAAATATATAACATCTTCGACTCAGAGAAACTGAAGTGTAGGGTTCGTGGATCCTATCAAAGTCCGAGACCCGTTCTCTTGATTGTGATGTCTTTGAAAAGCTCTGAGCTCTGAACTCCGCTTGAAATATTTCCTGAAGCGCAATGAGTCTATTAAGAAATCTTAACCGTTCCGATTCAGAAACCCAGAGCTCAAGTGTTCCCTCCGTGAGATCTTAGTCCAAGAGCCATTCTCTCCTTGCTGGTTCTGGCTCTCTTGAAGTTTGCAGATACTTCTTAATCCATTCCCCTTCTTACACATTCGCAATAGAAGCTTCCTTTGCGCTAAACCATAGCGGTTTATCCGTCTCCTTGATAAAACTCATTAATTCAAAGTTGCCACAATCAGCAAAGCTGCGAATATTTCATTGCAACACAGTGAGCAAGCATCCAGCGAACTGCTGGCAAAGTGTTTTCATGAGTTTTGCAGCGTTTGCCAATTTCAGTGTGACCCTCAGTGGTTATAATACCCCGCGCCACAATTTCCTTACGCCAACTGCAATTGCCCGCAACCAAAAATAACAAAGCGACACAATTATGGGCTGCGAATCCCATTGCGAATGGAATTTCATTGTACTGTAAACACAAAGAAACATTTTGCTGACGCCGCTATCTTTCACACTTGCCACAAGCAGCACACGACGAGGCGGCTGATGATGGGAAACAGTATGGTACAGCGAAGCTGTGGCGGACAGTGGTTGGTCAGTGAGCGCGACGTCGCGTCGACCGAACGTGGAGAGCTCCCCTGAGGTAAGGCGACTTTGCAAATACTGTTGAGTATAAAAGTAGCGAACGGCCAAAGTACAATATGCGGAATTGTTGGACTTAAACCAAAACTCTTTCGTCCTCGTCGTCTCAGCTGACCAGTCTCTCCAGCTCAGTGCTTTGGCGTTGGCACTACCGCACATACTGTTGCTGGAGACGGTGTTGTTGGCGGCGGTGTTGGCTGCAGTGGTGTTGCTGGCGGCCCATTAATCATTTTCACGACGTTGCTTCGTTTAGGCGGCAGCAGCAGAAGAGTTAACAGCCTGGCCGACATTGCCGGTTGCCCTTGTGGCCACCGGTCGTGCCCTGTGTGCCGTGATTTTGGTCTTCATGCGCCGCTATTATTATTCCAGTGGCGTGCCTGGTAAGTAGTGTCGGGCTCTTGGCGCTTGACGCGGCTTCCACTCTTCGTGCATACAAATGTGTTTGTGTCTGTGCAGCTCCATTAAAGAAATTTTCATTCTTCGACTTTCTTACCGACTACGCTCTACACACTCTGCATATTTGTGCTTTATTTTTTCTTCTAATATTTGTTTTGCCTCACTTTTGTTGTTGTCGCCACTTCAAATGCCACCCTCACGTGAAGTACAAAACAAGCGATAAACTGAATGAACAAGCCGCCTTCCTTAGTTGCAGCTCCTTTTTTGTGCTCTCTTCTTTTACGCGCCCTTCCAAGTTGACTTACTTTGCGCCCAGCCGCATTTTGTGCTCAATATATGCTGACGCTCGGGCATTTGCTCCGTTACCACAGTGGGCGCTTTGGTTTAGACGAGTTTATGTATGTATTTGTAAGTTATTCAGCTATGTTGTGGTAGCGAAAACGGTATAGAAGATGAGAAGAAATTGGTAAACAAAGTAAGAAATCATGAAATTCCTCAGTAACATTCACTGTGGTTTGAGATTTCTTTCTGCTCCCCACTACTTTCTTTTTCGAAAGCGTTGCGTCTTCGTCCTTCTCAAATACATATATAATGAAGATAAAGTGAACGCGGCTTGGCGCTTTGCGTCGACGGTTGGCTTCTACTTCCTCTGACACCTGAAGACCGGGCACCTTTTCATCTAGTATGAATCCGGTGTGTAGTCGTTATGTAAATATTTGTAAGCTTCTGCTACTGCAATAACGTCTGAATTCCGTGTCTTCTGTTGGTACCCCTCTGGTCGCGAGGTGCTCGTATGCGTTAGTTGGGTCATGACTATTTCTTGGTTGTTGTGTCTATCGCAGAAGCTCCTACTTATGCTTAATGACTTAGTTGTTGTTGTCATTAACTTTACTGTTATTTTGGGTTTTTGTTGTTTTTTTATATTGAGCTTGGCAGCTATTAGTTGGTCAGTCAATTTAAAACTACTTAGTTTTGGTTGCTAATTTAAAATCCGATCACGTGCAACAATTATAACTGTTGTTTGTAACGGTTTTAAGATGATTAATTGATTTTCGTATGTTTTTGTCTATTGAGAAATTTATGAACTTATCCGATTGTTGGAAATTTAAATTGGATTGTAATTACTGTTGAATTAGTATTTCCCACGATATGAGAGGAGAAATATCGCTCTAAGGGGTCGGGTTACGAAAATTGAAAGTATGGTACTCTCTCTTTCAGTTTCAAAACTCATTTTTTTTTCGAAATTTGACTTAACCTTAGATTTGAAATATACTATTTAATGACGATAGTATCATAGTGAGCTTAAGGATTACTCCAATATCTTAATGACTGCTTTATAGATAGAGATCTTAGTTCATAGTTGACATAATTCAAGCATAGTTATTGAAAATGTGGTGCTTCTAAGGGAGATATTGAAAATATTTCTGGCAGATCTTTCTCATTATATTCAAGATCGAGTTCAAAACGTAAAATATCCTACTAAGATGGTCTCAATATAACTCATTTCGAAAAGACACTTGAGAATAAGTAGGGGTAGTAGTCGAATTCGGGATCTTGAGACTATAAAATTTACTGATCAATCTAGACAAAGAAGAGTGAAGAAAAGAGGGTAAATATAGACAAAAGAGAGTGAAGAAAGGAGCGCGGTGCCTGATCTAGCTTTAAACATAATCCATGAAATAAGATAATTGATACATTGAAGACTTCTTCAACTTCAAAACAAAGATGAAAGTCTTCTCACGAAACGGGAAATGCGTGTTCATCATCCACGCAATTATCGCGTGCGAAATATCACAGCAAATAATTTTTGGCATTTGGCGACTTATGAAAAAATAATGAAGTACACACCTACAACTGGCAACACCTTAAAAAAATTCAAAGAAAAACAAAGCCAAACAGTTCACCAAAAACACACAGGCAAAACAAACGGCAAAACCGATGTTGACCAGCGTCCAAAATAAACGAAAATGTGACCTGCTGTTCGGACAGACGAACTAAAATAACAAACCAGTTAGTCAAACAAATAAACAACAAAAACAAAAAAGTGACAATTTCTTTCATGTTCATTGAAGACACAAGAGAGGGAGAGATAGAGAGAGAGCTAGTAGAAGGAACCTTGTGAACAAAGACGACTACTAAGAATGAATCACGCTGTGCGAAGACGCCGCCACCCCGTCATTACCACCAACACAGCGAGTCGCAGCGACGAACGAACGGACACACAATAAAAACAATAAGAAACAATCAAAAAATATTGAGAGCATAAAGAACCGAAACAATCTAATTGCCGACGTCGTTTGGGGGTACAAAGGGCATGGCAGGCTGCGGACTGCGGTGTGTAGCTTGAGTACCCGAGAAGAAATGGCTGGAATTTAGTAGAGTGCATTGAGGCTGAGTTGCAGCGATTACAGCGTAGTCATTTCATATGCAACAGATGACCTATTATTGCATCGCATTTCAATGCTGAAGTGGTCATAAAAAACAACAAAGAAAAGGGGGAAAATATTAAACATCACTGTGGTGTAGGCAATAGCCGAAGTGTCAGTGGCTAGAAGCTCGAAAAAGGTCAAACAGCGGCCACTTAAAACTAAATATGGCTGGATAGTTGAATAAACAACAACTTGAGCGACGCTGTACTTGTTGCAACAACACCGAGTAGAGGTGGCACTGGCGTTGCGTTGTTGAGTGCAATAAGCACGAATAATGACAATTAGATAGTTGCGTCTGCGGAGTTAATACTACGACCAACAGCAACGACAGACGACTGACAACGCGTCAGCGGCTCTGCGCGCTAATGCGGACATGGTCAGGGACCACTTCAGACTACTTGTGTGGTCCCGCGTCGCGCGTACTCATTTCTAAAAATGGATAAGCAAAATGCCGATTTCGCTTCTTTCTCGTTTCTTTTTTTTCGAACTGCCGAAGAGCCACGTCCAAGCAAGGCAAGTGGATGCCAAAGCGAGTAGTCGCGCCTCGGAGAATGCAGTCCGCGTGCAAAGAAATATGAAAAAGAGTTGAACATAGTCATTGCTAGTTGAATTGTCTTGCTGATCTTTATGACTTCGCTCTGCGCAGCCTTGGTTCAGTAAAGGCAAAACTTTGCTTATGGTTGCTCCTGCACGGCTCGCCTGACATTCCTAGGTAGACATCACGCATTGTCTAAGGCGGTTTGGGGTGAGGTGACTGGCGGCGCGCTTAAATGCCTCCACAAGTGTCACTGGCGTCGACGGCAGCAATTGCAACACTGCACTTTGACGTCTTACATGTTCTCAGGCAGTCTGCAACTGCACCTTCTTCTTCTTTCTGCTTTCTGCCTCATCATGTTAACTGCAAATGTTTGGTGCGACTGACACGAGTTTCCATTTTGTACGCTTTAACACCTTGACATGCCCAGCCACCAATTGAAGCAGCAGTCTTTCGGTTGACTGTTGTGGCTGTCTGGCTTTCCAAAGCGGTTTGTCATTGCGGTCGTGCTGTATTTGTCCTTCGGTTGCCTTATTTGTGGGTTGTTAGAAGTTGGCTGTCTGGAGTGGTTAGCAGGCACATTGGGTTCTTCAATCGATTATTAAGGTAATTTGTGGAGCTCTCAGTGCGATTTGGTCTTTCTTCTAATTTGGTACTTTTGTTTTTCTGGACAGTTCTGGTAGTCTGCTTGGCAAATCGAGGCAGTTCAAGTCTACACTTGGAATTTATGTCTGCTTAGATTTGCTAGGCTAATAAAAGGCTAAGCAGCGTTAAGTTAGTTGCGCTTGAAATATTTTAGGTTATGTTGAGGACTAAGTAGTGTTAACTTAGCTGCGGTTGAAGCATTTTAGTTTAGGTTGAGGTTTGCGGTAAATTAGTAACAAAAAATCGTAAAAATAAAGAAATTAATGTTTTAACTCTTTTTAAGTAAGGCAGTACAATTATTAAAAAAAAAAATATTAATAAAAATGTTAGTGTCTTCAACATCTTGATGAATTCAGTTTTCACTTTTTACAATAAAATCCATGCGCTTAAGCCCCGACTAATGCGCTCATCATGCATTTTATTCAATTTCTCATGCGATAAACACTTAAATATTTACTACTCAATTTCGTGCTATCGCCGCTTAAGCCGCTTTAAGTGACTAAACAAAGCGCGATAACAACAGAAAGCAATCAGCGTTTATCGAATACGGTTTTCTCCAGCAGACCTAGCTGTTAATTTATTTTATGGCCAATATAAAGAGTAAATTGGGAAAATGCAGCAGGTAGAGTAGACAAACAACAAACAACTAATGGGCGAGTGTCATCAATTAACGTGCACACAAAAGCAACAACAACAACACAAACTACCAATTACAAAAAAAGTGGAAAACTAATCAAGGCCTTAGACAAAATGTGAAGTTGAAAAAAAAATCATAGAAAATCTCAACAACTTTTGGTGTGTCTCAGCTGCGCCTGCGCCACTTGATAGGCGCGACAAATCTAAAATATTGCCAGCGCATAAATTTCAATAACTTCTAAGCGCACCTTTGTTGCTGTAAATGGTAAATGGTGAATAGATATTGTAAGTTGTCGGCCAAGATTGACAGGTTGGTCCAAACTGTCGGCTACCGGAAATTTGAGCTGATGCGCGAACACATCACTTATGTGCCCACTCACTTACGCGAACGTCAAGCTGAAGCACATAAATATCAGTTGCAAGCAAGTGTATACTGGCTGCTGTGCGCCGATGAGTAGTGGCGATTGTGTAGGCCGCGGAAAAGGCGGTAATTAATACGCCTATCAAAAAATAAATAAAAAAAACTGTAAAAAAAAACAACAACAAATAGATGAAGTGTGTACATAGAAAAAAGTCAATCAAATTAAAAATGACGCGCCTCATGTTGGCAAATGGAAATATATGTAGACAAGCGGTAGCAGAGGTCGCAGAGCTACATAAGCTTATATGTAAATATGTATGTCTAGCAGAGATGCCAACACTGTGCCATTGTGGCGCTCCAAACGCGCCTTAGACATGCGTGCGTGCGCCAGCGAAACAACCCACACGTGACGCCTGCGCGCCGCTGCTGATGAGGTGGCAGCGAACTCATAAAATCTATTTAAAAGTTATAAAATTACAACAACAAAAGGCGTAGCTATAAATGAATAAAAAACGACGTGACAAGCGCCGTTGACTGACTGTCTAGTGTGTATATTATATATTTGGTGGAATCAACGACTTTTGGCGCAGCGTAAAATCGAAATAAGCGTTTAAAATGCTTATACTCGTAAGTGGCGGTTGTAGCGTCTTGTAGCCAGCCGCTTTATGGCAGAGGCGTTATGCAGGCATTAGCTTGGATTAGTGACTGCCTACGCACGCCAGTTTTATTTTTGGTGATGTCTCTTACGAATTTGTCAAAGGAAATTACACGGTTTAACAGCATGAAATGGTTTTGGGGGGAAACAAAAGACTTAAGCAACGAACTTCACAGTGTTTTATTGAAATTATTTAAAAATTGAAGCAGATTTTGCTTTAATTTGAGAATATTATTGGTTTGTAATTTACCGTTATTTTAGAATTAAAAAAAAAAATTTATAGAAAAATTTTAGAATTTTTTATAGATTTTTTTATAGAAAAAAATATAAAATGATAAAAAATATTAAATTAGAAAAATTAAAAAATAAATAAATAAAAAAGTCAAATATTCAAAATTTAAAAAAATATATTTTTCTCTACTATTTTAACACAATTTTTGAAACATTTTAAAATATTTTCTAATTAATTTTTTCCTTGTTTTTTGCAGGTATGTATTTTATATATGGAAAATTGTACTCTGAAGGTTATCAAATATGTGTTTGGCAATAATTTTACAATCGATAAGTATATATATTTTCATTAATAATCTATAATTTTATAATTTTGGTATTCCAAATCTCATTGAAAGGAATAATTATGTATAGTGAAGGTCTAAGTTACTGAATTCAGCCGGCTTTGAGTGCTAAATTTGATAGATTTGTCAATTTTTAAAGGAATTCTGTAGCCAAGTGGTCAAGATTTAGTATCTAAAAATGCTCTACATTATAAAGTGCCTCTCAATAAAGTGAATTTTCATGAAACAACAACAATTTTAGTACAAGATAAAGTTAAAAAATAATAATTTTTCATCATTTATACTACCAAAATAGCCCACTGTGCCATTTATCGCCTCATTTTATGTTACTTCGCTTGCTTATTACAAGCATATTATTTTGTAAAAGCGCACGTTGCATGTATTTTCCACTTGATCGAATTCGATATGCGGCGCATATTGTGTTTCCTGCCTCAAAGCGATTTGGACCGTACACCCACACACGAACAAACAAACAAAGCCGTAATAAAACTGAAATTGGCAAATAATGCAAAAACCAAATTGCGAAACGGACGCAAGCAGACATGTTAAATACTAAAGAGTATATTTTTAGAAACATATGTACATGTATGAATGTGCCACAGCTGTTGCAAAAAATATCAGTTTTTCCGGAGTGAGAGAGATCCACAACACAGATATAGCCAAAATGCAGTTGTTCGCAGTTAGCTAAGCGCAAAATTGCTTTGCTTTGACTATTGTGTTGCACGACAACAGCATGTTGCACGTGCAACATAACGCAAAAATAGCGCACTCAAAACACATGTGAACGCCTTGTTGCAGATGACAATCATATCTATGAAATCTACATTTTCACTACCCATATTAGCTTCGAGTGTTAGGCGCAGCGAGACAATTGCCGAAGATTTGCAATGCATTTTCGGTAGGTCCAACGCTTAAGCAGCCACCAATAAGTAGGGTCGAGAACGAGCACAAATACTTAAATAAACACATGTGAGTCCAGGTAAAGGCCGGCATTAGAGATGTTTTGTCGAACTCTTCAGCTGCTGCCACAATAGCGCACACATATGGGATTAGCAAACTGACATGCGCGCCGTGATTGAGTTAGAGATTAGGCTTAAGCGCACTTAACTGCACCCTCGGCACGCATTTAGTGGTAAGCAATTTGCAATTTGCGAAAAATGTCCTTTCGTGCAATAATAGAGCAGTGTGTGGACGCCCAGTTGACACAAATGAGTGGTGATTTAAAGAGGTTCTCCGCTGTTGTCTAAATGCATTTTGATGTCCTTCATCATCGGCCTATTTTGTGGCACTTAATTGCTTTCTTTCTTACTTTCTGTTGAAGTAATTTTAAGCCTAATTGTCTGCTGCTTGAAGTGGGTTTAAGAAGAGGAGGGCCTAACGGTGTTGGCATCTCATTTGAGATCTACAGCTATTCTCTGGATATTTTTTTTTTTGTTTTTGAGGCCATTATACTGCCTATTTCTTCTCTTCTTCTTTTAATAAAGTCGATTTCTTAAATAAATTTGTTGTAATTAAGTACCTCGCTCGCACAGTTATTTAAGTTATTTAACGCCCGTGGCTTTATAATAAGCCACCCATGCTGTTATCTGCCGTCAGCAATCTAAATCACACGCTTCGGCATGCCAACACCTCCAATCAAGCCGAGCTCGGGCTGAAGATAGCACTCATACATTGGAACCTCTAAAAAACTTTGCTATCTTCATTCAGGCATCTGACGGAAGGCGGCACTCTTTAGTGCCAGCGCGTCATGTGACCTAATTAATTCACAATCAAGAGAGAAATAAAAGTTATTAAAATAATTTCGGTACGGCCCCACTGTGAACGGTCATCAACCAAAACACACGCACACCTTAACCTTTCAGCAAGGCGTGGAGGTCAGCGCAACAGGCACGTAGTTTGGGCAGAGGCTAAATGCTGTGCTGAATTCCAAGCAGCCTCTTGCACCTTCAAAACGATTTTTGAAATTTACCTTTGCGGTCAAACAGCTGGTGTTCGCGCTCTTCTTCTTCTTCTTCTGCTTTCTGCGCTTACCAACGCGCATCGATGCATTTAAGCGTATTTAATTCATTTTCCGCTGCTAATTTCCCATTTGCCATGGCAACGCCGCCACTGCGACGAGTTGTCGAAATGTGAGCAACAAAAGTACTGTTATATATTGCATGAAAGCACAACAAAATCATGAAACAAGCGAAAGCAGAAGAGCATTAATGAAAATAACAAAAGCAACAACAAGCGTAAATATCGAAAACAACAAAAATGCAGCCACTGATTACTCATAAATGCTGGCACTTAAAACACTTCAGTGTTGTTGTTGTTGTTATTGTTGCTTTTTACTGATTTATTATACTATATGCGTTTGTGCGTACATTTGTTGTTGTAACACTGTAGTGCTCAACGCACGTGTGCACCACATTCCACAACAAACACACACACACAGACAGACACTCACCTTCCTCTGCACTGCAACAACAACAACAACTTTGAGAAAAATTAAAAAGAATACAACAATGAAAGCCAGTCAGCAAAGAATTACGCAGAAAAAAGTTCAAAAAGTGCCAAGAAAAAAGTGTTTAAAGTTAAAAGTCAAAACCATCGAAGCGTGAGAACATTTAAGCGTCCAACTCGTAAGTGGCAACAATAACAAAACAACAAAAAACTAGAACTTTAAGCACCTCGGTACACAACAAGCGGCGCAAGAGCGGTTAATGGCGCTGTGTGAATATGGCGCTTTGAAGAATTTCCAAGCATGACCACACTTTGGACTTTGGTGTTCTGAGAAATTGGCAACACTTAAAAAGAAAACGCATTTCATTGAATGAAAATAAACAGAACAGCGATTTTTCTAGTTCGTAATAAGTTAGGTTAGGTTACAAGTTTCGATATAAAAAGTGAGGAAATTCTTGGAGCTTCTGTAGAAAAACAAAATTGATAGAATAGTGGAAAATCGTATGTCAATAGCCTGCTAAGAAATCAGTCCCGAGGATTGTCTAGTTTGAGATCTTAAGTTATGAGTTGAACTTCTATTATAAAGATATTTTATGACTTCGGAGCGGTGATTCTGAAATGATAATCACAATTAAAGAGAAAGGGTTCCTAATTATTATCATTTAAGTGACTTTTTGTCGAGCTCCGAGCTCTGAATTGTATTGAAGAAATCCATAATCATGTTTATAAGAGATAAGATACAATTAACACAGTCTGTATCATCCTATAATGATATCAATCCTATTTTATGCCTTCAATCTTTCATTAACCCAAAAAAATACCAAAACCAACACTTGACTTCTGCGTAATTAAGGATATCCGATTTTCATAAATTTACTCAAAATTCAAGTTAGGGACAATGGTACTATCCCAGAATTCTCACCAACTTCCCAAAAGAGGCGACGCCAGGCAAAGCAAACAATCATGAAAGACAAATAAATTGTCACTAAACGAGTCTGAATGAGCTTCAGCAAAGATTCGAGAGATGAACGCAGAAGATAAGCGCACAGAAAGGACTAAGTCAATGACCAAGCGATATGCCGTTTTGCGGATACACAAATTGTACACAAAGGAAGCGAGACAAATCAAGAAAGAGACACAAGGACAAAATGACACAGAATTCGCAGCGGCGCGGGATGCACAAATGGTTAGACGTTTCCGGTTCGATGTTTTAGTGAAGCGAGAGCCTCGATAAATTGCCTAAAAAGTGCTGAACTAGCGTAACGGTAAATGACAACACGAAAAGTATGAACATAAGGTCAGCGTGTGCTGGACAAAGGCGCTAACAAACGGTTTACAATTACAAAGATAACAACAACAACGAAAAAAGCGATAAATGAACGCCAAGCTGGGAATCACAAGCACAGGAAGTGAGAAAAAAGCAGAAAAAAATTTAACGAAAATGAATGAGAAAGTAAAATCAATTGAAGAAGAGGACACTTTGCGACGAGCAACAACAACAATACAACAAAGTAAGGTTGAAAAAAACTAATTTACAACAAAAAAATTAGTACGATAAAACCGTACAAAAACTAATCAAACAAGGGTTAACAACTGCAGCGAGGCAAAGCATGGCTTCAATGGCAAACAAATAGACACCGACGGGTGTGTGTCTACTGTTGTAGTAGAGACATTGCGGGTGGCGGCTCAAATATGAAATCGAAAACCCATACGCAAATATTAAACAATGTGACGAAGCAGAAATTACAAAATAAACAAAAACAAACAACTGGCGACGATAATAAAAGTCAAACAAAAGACAAAGTGAATGAGTGGGGAACAGAGTGTTGGAAATGTGAATGAAATGACGACCGAGCGGGTAGCTGTTGACTAAAAAGGAAGAGTCAAAGTTTCAGTTAAATTGAATTTTAAGGCAAACAAAGCACATTTATACATGTGAGGATATATAAATGATTATAGATAAGTTGAATATGTAGAGAAAAATATACGAATATCGAACTTCGAAATTTCGATCTCCTACATACAGCTGTAAACTTCGAATTTTCGATCTTCGAATTTTATGACTTTCACAACAAAATAATATATTATTTATTTTATATACATGGGGGGAAAAATATGTAGGGAAAAATATTCGAATATCGAACTACGAAATTTCGATCTCCTACATACAGCTATGAATATATTTAGGATTATAAATAAGTTGAATATGAAGGGAAAAATATTTAAATCTCGATCTTCGAATTTTCGAACTTTAAATTTTCGAAATTAAATTTTTCGAACTTCGAATTTTAAAACTTTCCCAATAAAATAATATAGATTTATTTTGCCAATTTTTCTAGATGCCAATTTATAAATAGTTGCAATCACGTTATCTCAAAGTTAAGTCGATGATTCACGAAAGTTGTTAAGAAACAGAAGGGATTGGAAGTAAATAGTTATTAACTTGGTTTGTCGAAAATATACTTTTTTCTTACTGGGTTCTCTCAAAGCTTTTTTGAGTACGCTGTTGTTTGTAACAACAACTGACAAAGAAAAGTTCGTCTGCGTGCATCAATTGAAGTTGGCTGTGAAACTTTGTCAACATTGCTGTCGCGCCATTTGGCATTTGTTTCATTCGCAAAGCAAATAGCAACATGAAAATGCAAACAAAAGTGCACACATATATTCATACATACATATATGTATGAAATCGACCAAAGAGATATGAAATGCATGCGCGCTGTTTGCTTATCTTCTTTTTTGTTAGATCCATAGAAGGATATGTTGCAAGAACAGACTTCCATATGAGCGTGTATCAACATATCTCATGCGATATGTATGGGTGTGTGCCTGTTCTTGCAACGCAATGAGCCATTGAGTGATTTTGAACTTTGCCGACAGGTAGAAATCAAAGAAAAAACATTTCCACCTCACTGCATTTCATTTATTAATGACACACCATAATAATAACAACAAAAACAAAAACAACGAGTAAGGCAAACACTCACATCCTTTGTAAGCAGCAAAGGATGAGCGGAATGTTATACAAATGTAACTGAAAAATGGAAATTAATTTGGGAAAAAACGTCGAAAAATCTGTGCAACAAATAAATAAATAGAAAACAAGTTATAAGTGAGTTGAAAACAAAGCGAAAATGCCGCCACGTGATTGCAGCGCTTGATCATGCATAGCATAGAAGAGAAGGATACGCCAAGCAACGAGAGAGTGGATGGTGGGGAGAACTTCTAGAAGAGGCAGCGAAACTCAGGTTGTTGCAAGCTACAAAGTATGCGTGTGGCAACTTGAATAGCAATGATGAACCTTGTTGTTGTTGTATTATTGACAATTCATCAAATAAATGTTATACAATTTGTATTGATAGACATTTTTGAAGTGCTTTATGGATGATGGAAGACGAGGAGATCTGCGTAATCAAAGCAAATTGTATTAAATTGAATTGCTTTGCGTCCACACGCAAGCATAGCGACTCAGTTAAACGCATATTTGCAGAAATCTATAAAATCTCTTTATCTTCCGTGCACTTGCAACAGTTCAACAGTTATTGCAACAGTCTGTAGCAGCTTATAGTACATGCCACAACGCCAACAACAAACACATGCGCGTTCAAGTGTCCTTTGTTTCCACACAAGCATATATATATATATGTACATTTATTTTATTTAAGCCTCTGCAACGGCACATACACTCGTGTCCTCCAGACTGTCTAACGCTATTATATTTCCACCACATCTACCTGTCGCACACTTGAATGCATATCAAGCACTGCTCAGCTTGGCAATGATCAACGCACCAGCACTTACTCATTTCACTTTTGCCATTCTTTTGTAGCTCGTAGCCTGTAGCTGCCACAACTGCCTGCAACAACAACGCACATATCATGGAGAGAACGCTTTGCATTTGTTGGATTTATGCTTCTTATCCGCCGCTCATCCTCATAATTTACAGTTTCGCCTTTATCTGCTTTAAGTACTACTACTAGTACAGCCTCCAACTACCTACCTTGCTCTGCACATAACCTCACATTCGCCAGGGATTGTCTGTTCGTCGCTTTGTTGTGTTGCCAAGTGTTAAGTCGTTTTGCTTTTTATTACCTTTTATTGCATTCCGTCGGTGTCGGTCGCCGCCCTGTCCCCTGCCGTATTATGTTACCTTATCTTGCTTCTGAAACGACAATTGCTTTGCCATATTTTTGTCCTGTTTTTTGCCTCGATCGTCTTACCTGTAGTGCCTGCAACAGTCTTGCCTTTCCATTTCATTGCACTTGGCAATTGTTTTCTTTTTATTTCATTTCATTTTCATTGAGAAAATATTTTCATCTTCATTGTTTGGGAATTTTGCGTAATCCCTCTTCGGTTTTTTTTTCTATTTTTGTTTGGCTATAATATTTCATATATTTATTTCCTTTATCCCATATTATTTACTCTCCCCTCAAATGCATTGCCCCAGCTGCTTGTCATTTGTCTAGTCTATTTTCTTAAGAATTGTAAGTGTATGCAATTTCGCAATGTGTAGTCAAGTGTCACTGAGTCTTAAGAAAATATCAATTCAGGCTATTTTCGTTACTTTCCCTTCACAATGATTGTGATTTGTTTCCGTTTCTTTGTCAAAATATTTTGCCATTTATTGGCGATATTATATTGGTTTCAAAAGGGATTTCAAATGCACAAAAGTAATCTTAGACGGGCAATTAAAATTACTTTAGGTGAGTCTCTTTTCGAAAACTCACTTTGTGGGACTGAATTTGAGTTGGTTTTAGTTTCCAATGATGGGAAAATAAAGGAGCTCTCTTTATGTAATTACCTATATTTTTTGTAGAATCTTCTTCAGAAGCAAATATGATTATATATGTATAGCTATAGCTTCTTTAGTTTATTCCCTCAGCTTTCGATCTTATGTTATATTGTCTCATATTCTTTTAATAATGTTCTGTCTCTCTCAGTTTCAAGCTCTATATACTCTCTGTAAACTATCAAAAGCTTGTCTGAATCAATGGTATCTCAAAAACAAGCTTTTTTCAGTTGTTTTAACCTCGAACATCAGGTGTTGCACCATACTTAAATCAATTACTTTGGCACCAACAATAAAAAGTATTGAAACTGCATTTTAATAACACCCAAAAGGAACCCTCAAAACCAATCACCGAAAAAGTGGACGAACTTGGAATTAATGCGAGCAATAAATGGGGCCCTGAGGCTTACAATCTAAATAATCATTGCTCCAGTTAAAGCAATATATGTATGTTCGATTCCACTCAAAAAGCGCTTTGGCGCACTGCCTGCCAGCGAGTCGAGCGCCCATTCAATTATTTGTCCGGCTACCACTTCCCTGTCGCGGCTTTCGAAAAATGCCAAAAAGCACAGCAGCATTCCAACTCGGTTTCATTACCGTTATAAAACGCATGTTTCGCGCTCGTGTTTCGGCGATTTTTCGCGATTATTTTATTGCGCCTTCATTTGTTTCATTCATATTCGCCTTTTTGAGCCGATTTCCAGCCAAACTGCCGATTTGCGGGCGCATTCAAAATCACTTTAACTTAAAAAACTGCACGTATGCGCAGAACACACAAAGAGTAAAAAGTACGCGGAATGTACGCGCAAAAGTGGCTATTAAATGCGCCATCAGCGCGCACGTCATTCCCACAAAGCTAAAGCCAGCCAATCAAGCATGTCAGCGGCCGGCCGCCTGAACAGCAGCGCGCTCTGCCTTGCAGTTGCAACAGCTGCGGCGCGTAGCAAGTGCGCACACCGAAAACATTACCGCGTTGATTAAAGGCGTTAGCGCGCACTGCCGACGCGCATGCGCCACAAGCAGCGCCGCGCGTCGCTCTCAGGCTGACTTTAAGAAATGTCCAATGAGCGCGCGCGCGGTGTTTCTGCGCACTTTTGCGGCCTTTCATCATTTTTCGCATATTTATTTTGCTGCTTTTGTTGTTGTTCACTTGTTTTTGTGGAATGACTTTTTACTTAGCTTCAGTTTGAGTGCTTTTTTGTGTGCAACTTATGCGCGTGACATCCAATTTGGCCGCTCGCTATTCGCTGTCGGCTTTCACATGACCATGTGCGCTGCAGAAAGTGCCCTACTTTTGCCTTTCAACTGCATTCTTTAAAAGTACTGCTCTGCAACTGTGATTTTTTTCTGCGCGCATGCAGGCAGCGAGGAGAGCTCAACTGTACATCAGAGGAATTCCAGCAATTCTAAATACCATCAAGCGGCTTCACAAGTACGCGGTAGAGCTGCTACTCCTCAGCGCCATGCCACATGAGGCACACAAAAATACTTATTTCTTTCTTTATCAAGCAGCGGCAATTCATTGAAATACATTTCGAGTTGGATTTTGTCACTTTGGACTCAACTTTGCCACTCAGCTTCCGCTTGCCGCATTTTCCCTTACCCTCACCGCTTTATTTGTGGCAAGCGCATTTTTTACGGTTTCCCACATTCCTACCTTATCGGCGCAAACGGCGTCCTTATCTTTATTAAATCTTCATACATGCAACACTGCGGCGCGCTCCCATTTGTTTCGGCAAACATTTGAAGAGTGAAGAACTTTCCGTTTGCCGACAAGTTGGCAGTCGGCTGCCGGCATTTGTCTTTAATTTCTGTTGATTTTCCACAGTTCGACGTTGAACGCTGTTTAGTTTATGTTTTCCAGATACCAGTTAATTTTTTCAGTTTGCCACTTGGTTGGCCAATTGGTCTCAACGACGTTGCCTCGGCTTGTTTGCCAAGCGCATATAGCGCGGCCTTGTTGTTGCTTGTGTTTGTGGCATGCCGCATTTTTCATGGCACTTTGTGTTTTTTTCCCTTTCCCTAATATTTATGTACCTCTATTTGTGGCAGCAACTCCGGGGGCATTTGCGGCCGCGGCGGCACTTCACTTTATGGCTGTGTCAATATCCGTTTTTTAGTGCGCCTTTAAAATTTTGGCGTTTGCAGTTGAGTATTAAACAGTTAGTTAAGTAGTTAGCTTGGTCCACGTTAGAGAGATTATCTTTGCGTGAGATATTTTTCAGATTTTTACTGTCATACAAGGTTTCTTAGACTATCAGCATTAAAAAGTAATGCTTAAGACAGACCTAGTGAGAGACTATTAAAGCATAATATACTAGAGAACGTAAGTGAGTAAGTGGGTACTTCTCCACTTTTTCGAACCCACGTATGCAAGATTGCGACCTTGTCCTTAGTTTTTTCTAACGCAACCTGTCGAAAATCTTCAGATTTCATACTCGAAAGTTCTCAGATTGTAAATAAATATTTGAAAAGCTTTAAAGCTCAAAACATCTCAAATTTTATATGAAAAGCTCTTAAGTTCAATTCCAGCTTATAAAACCGGTTACTCATGCTGTCCATTAACACTTCTTTGTAATCTTCAACGTGTGAACGCAGTTTTATTGCTGATATACAAGTGTTCTTTCATTCTAAAAAGTTCCATCGAAGTTCCTGGAGCAATAAAAATTTCGTAGCCACTCCGAAACAAAAGTAATGAATGGCTCTGTGAGCCCATAAAAGATTTACGCTTAATTATTAACCATTATTTTGTGAATGAAAACCAAAAAAAAAAAAACAGATTGAAATCAACAACAAAAATCTAAGACAAAACAAACGAAAGGCCATAAACAGCAAACAAACCATTAAAAGTGGCGTAAAAGGTAGAAGCCGAAAAGGCAAAATTACCGATATTTCTACGAGCTCCTCTGGACTAGTAGCGAGCGGGTTGCTCGCGTTCTTGGCGGCTATTAAAATTTGATGTTTGATTAAAAGTTCTGCAAGAACAACAAACTGCCGACGTTGGCGCAAGCGCTGACGAGTGTCATAAAACAAAGCGGCTCAAAATACACACGCATTGTTGTTGTAGCTAATTGATAGTGTTGTTGAAATGAATTGTGCGCATGCACGCGAGGCAGCGGTACTACGCTGAGGGTACAAGACGAAATCAGCGCCGCCAAGTTCAGTTAAATTATGTTTGGACACACTACAAGACAGATTTGGAGCACCCAAATGAGGACCGAACTTATGTCGAGCGGAAGACATTTGTACGAAATCTTACCGCTGCATGTCTAACGGCAATTAACCGGCAAAAGAGCGTGCAATTATGCGGTTAAAGGCACAAATAAATATATAAATAATACAAATTAGAAGTCTATAAATTTGAGTTATGCGCCCACGTTGGAATTTCGGCCGGCCTCGGGAGGTCACAGTTGCGCGGAGCAAATGAAGACAAAGCGGCAATTGTTTTCTTGAGCGCCTAACATTAGTGGAAAATAATGTAAATAAATGAAAGCTAATGTGAGGTTAAAAGTAAATAAGAGTGAAAACCAACAACAACAACAATAATAATGTAAAACAAACGTGAAATCGTCAGGTGCTTTGAGAAGTTGCCGTACACGGCATTCTACAAATATTATTCTAAGCAGTTGTTGTTGTTGTTACTAGTGTTGTTTAGCTTGTTCTTTGACGCTGCATTTGTTTTTCCAACCGTCTAACGGATGCTGTGTTACCGCAGTTAATTTGTTTGTTTAGCATCTCCACTGGTAGTGTTTGCCAGTTGGCGGCACTTCATATTTGCTTGGACTTCGGCCGCAAGTTGCTGCGGTTTGTTTGCGTGTGCCACGCAAACCTGTGGCACTGTGGCATGCCGCAAATGTCTGTTCGTGTGTACTCGTACAAGTGTGCCAAAAACCTAAAACAACACGCCGAGATTTATTTTTTTGTAAATTTAAACAAATTTGGTATGCGTCGCGATGACAAGGCGGTCAGGAGTCCCAAGGGACCCACAGAGAAACTTTCAATTTACTGTGTAAGGCCACACAGGTGACCTCCAGACAACTGGTTTTACAAGGCGGTTGAGTAAAAGGAGTACTTTTGAATTGGAGAAACCTACACTTCGATGTGAGCAGTCACAACAGAGTTGCCACACTTCTGAAAAAAAAACTTTTAAAGAAACTGGAGTCTTAAATGAGGATGTCAGGTTGTCCAAATTAGACACTACTAATGAGGTTAGGCATAAAATGAGGTTAGGTCAAAATGGTGAATCTATAACGGTACAGATATATTGTTTATATACAAAACTGTCGTTTTTCCTGCAGAAACATTGGATATCTAAGCTGCCCTCGAGAGCTTATAAGCTCAAAATTTTGAGCTTTAAAGCTTTAAAGACTTCAGAAGATAGTGAGGTCAAAATGATTGATCTATTCCCGTTCTTTCTATAGAAATTTACGTTATCTGAGCGCCGCCGGAATCTTATAAGTTAAACAGTTTGAGCTTTAAAGCTTTAAAGACTTCATATTCCACAACATTCTACTTCTAATATTGAAGATCTCTCTGTATGATATGACACATCAGTATGCACGCTCAGCTAAGTAAAAGTGTCAAGTGTGTACTCTTGCCGTTTGCTGCTCACTTCTGGTTGCACTTTCAATTAGTGGCAAACAGTCAGTTCGTTGCACGGCAGTGTTGCAAGTGAGGCAACAACCATTTCTGGGAAGCTGTGAATCAAAATAATCTCAAAACATACTCGAAAATCTAAACGGAAGATATCTCTTGCACCAATAGCAGCTATAAGTGCACTTGTGGGTTCAGATATGCTTTTCAACTCAAAAATGTTACGCAGAAAATCAGTTGAGCGATGTGGTTGATATTTTGCTGGCTCTATGCGTTCAACTGAAGGATTTTATAGTATTTTTACTGCTTCCAAGCATCGAGTTGCCATAACACCATCCTTCCAAAGCAAATTTCAGATTTTTTTTTCGACGAAGTAGTTCCGAACTAGTTACTTTAGGAGTAGTTTGAGAATTTTAAAATTTTAGCCCCAAAAATCAATTTCAGAATTTGGTCTTCAGGAAAGTAGTTTCGAACTAGTTACTTTAGGTGTAGTTGCCTACTATTACACTAAAAAAAGTTAAAAAGTTCCTCCGCGTTTCATGCACTTTTTTAACTTGTGTACTTATGTACTTTTGTAATTACACGCGTGTACTTTGTACTTTGTGCCTTGCCAACATTTATAAATAATTATGCGCGCATGACACTAACGAGGCGTCTAATGGCGTCTGCTAAGCAATGTTAATAGTAGTCTTACCAACATCTCCAACTGCAATTGCAGCGATGTACGGCATGCCATGGCGTCGGTTGGCGCGCATTGTTCGTCGGCTTTGTCTCGCGCAGATCGTTTGTCGTTTGTCACGCATGAAAATGTCACTCAATTAACGTCACAAATTTTTTGTGAATTGATTGTGATTGCCTACAGCAACACCAGCAACAACAACAACAAGCGAACTGTAAGCAATTGCACGCTCGTTGGAACGCAATTTGGATGCTTTACAGGCGTTTGCGCTGGGGAATGGCAATCAGCCTTAAGGTATTGCACGCCCTGATGCGCTAACTGTAGAAGAAAACAACAAGTAATTGGTGAAGAAAACAACAAATAAATAAAGAAGAACGCTTTGCTTTCCTCTTTGTAAGTCACACACTCTCAGTTTGTGTTGCAAGCAATATTTTGTTGAGTTTATGTTGCCTCTAAACGGTTTTTTAATAAATTCAAATCGATTTGCTGTATGTTTTTGTTGTGTAAACAAATGTTCATTTGTAATATTATACATTCTTCCTCATTTGCTTCACGCTCTTCCCGCAGCGCTGTTGTGGCAGGTTCCCATGCATTGTCGCAACACACAACAACATTAAATGTCAGTCAGTCAGTTTGCTCCTTTTGAAATGTCAATCATCGTTTGCCTCGCCGTCGCCCATTCGTATGTTAATGTTAATTGCCGCTTTGGCATTATTAGCGCTCATTTTGGTGCAAAGGTGCTATAAAACTGACACGATTTGGCCCTATTAAATGTTTATGGACACTTTTTATTTGTTAATTTTTCAATTGTCCACCAGTTGCACGTCGCATTAGTGTGCTCAGGCGTGTAAATATTTATGCTCTGTGTCAATTTCTTTTGTTACTTACTGAGTCATAATTGAGGAGCTGACATTGAGTGCAAGAAATTGTATCGAATTTCATGGAAAATTAGGCTTTGAGTTGTTGGAATTTATGGAATGCTGTGCTTTTGTGTTCAAATCACGATCAGAAGATAGAAGATAGATAAAAAAATTTATTTTTTTTTTACTTTTTTAGTATTAGTAGTGGACTATAGGTCTATATGTGGCCGTGAGAGACTAGATTTTTACTCAAAAATAATGAAATAATTTATAAAATATAATTAAAAATGTCATAAGCCAAGTCATAAGCCGCGATCCATTTTGATCGGAAATTGCGTTATTATATAAGAGATCAGTGCAAAAGTGTCTATAAAATATGTTCTGGAAACACAAATTCCTTAATAGATCAAAAGTAAAGGTCGGATAGTACCAAAAATCTATAAAGTCCAAAATAAATTGCTGACATCTTTCAATAATCGATCGTATGTGATCGATGCCTGTCACAAAGAAGTCTACAATGTGGACCTTGTACAAATATGATTCGAAAATTGGAATATTAGGTCTGCAACTTTGCCAAAATCCTATGACTCTACGGTCAAGGACTGATCGATTTAATCATTTTATATGGATCTTGGACATTTTTTGTCAACAATAACTCAATAAAATGTTTGTAGAGATCTGTTTGCATTCTAAACTTATTCTCAACTGAAAATGTCACTTTTTGAGCCGAATTCTCGACATTTGCGAGAAATTTTGCTTTTATTTTTTAATTCCACGAAAAGTGCGGCTGAGGCTCATCGAATACTTTCGGATACGTACGGTGAGGCTGTCCTAAGTAAAATAAAAAGCCTTAAAATTTCATAAAAAACCGTGGAAGCAAAGTTGTGGACCTAATACGATCAAAGATTTGACTCAAATCTAAGCGCAAAAAATAATAAATATTTTTAAAAATTTATATTTTTTGTTAAAAATGATCAGAAATGATCTTCCAAAACCCAAAACAACAAAAAAAAATTCAATACAAAAATATCACTTGAACATCTCTGCCTCATTAGCAGCAATTCGTACTAGGAATGCAGTGATTTCCTCCCATTGCCTGCAAATATTTGCAGACGATCAATGAAACGCCACAGAAATCAAGTCACCTTGAGCGCGCGCGCACTCACTTGGCATGAATGCTATCCTAGGAAATAGCTGCAATCGCGCTTCATGCTTTTTGCACTGGTACTTCATGCGACTTGTAACTGCTGCATTGTGGAATGCGCCAACATCCGTTCGGCCGCCTACTGGCCGCCCAACGAAGCTCGAACTCTCGTTTGGACCCACTCGTCGTGTGATAAGTAAATATACACAGATCGTACGAGTGTAGTGCGCATGCGTAGAGCTGTGACTTTTTCAGTTGTTGTTGTTGTTGCTATGGCGCTGGAATGTGAAGTTGCAACAATTCGCACAACGAACGCCAACCGCCAACGATGCGTGGCCGACGCGTTGCGCTGTGCGCGAATGCCCGGAGGGCTGGTTACGCATACGCGAACACACACGAGCGCGAAATCGATGCGCTGAAGAGCAGCAGAAGGTAATAAAATCGGAATGAGAACGAATGCGAAGGTATGAAGCGGCGTGGAGTTGATAGTCACTATGCTGGTGAGGTGGTTATTGGTGTTTTAGTAGTTGTTGTTGTTGGTAGTGAAACATATTCAACAACTGCACGAGGAATTTAAAGTTCGCATATTTTTATCGCATCGCACAATCAAATATTTTGCTTTCTCACGCTATGCGCGACGACCCAACGCTGTGGCGGCAGCAGCGGCAGCAATCGCAGTAACAACAACAACAGTAACAAGAGCAGTGTGAAAGGCAGTTGGTTGTTGCTAGGGCCAATGTTGCCGTGTGAGCAAAAAAGAGTGCATTGTTAAAGGTGGAAATGGATATGACATGCCTTTGTTGTTGTTGTTGTTTTGGTTGTTGTAGTGATGCCTACTTCTTATCTCTGCGTTTCTCATTTGTGCCCATTTGCTAAATCGGTACAAGGTCTCACTGCCTTGCTTGCGACTCCACTCTCCCTCTTTTACGCGCACATGATGTGAAACCAATAACAACAACAACAACAATGAGTAAGAAATACAATCAGTGGCAACAATAAGCGTCGTGCAACATATCGTGGCAACAAACGTAGTGGCTGTTTGCGCGACAAAATCAGACCAACTTTGTCATGATTTCTCTACCACCGTTGTTTTTTTTTGTTGTTGTTGCATGCCACAAATGTGTGCACCAGCATTTAAACAAGATTCACAAATTTGCACTTTGCGAAAAGGAGTAAAATAATGAAAAATTGCTGCACAGCACTGATGAGAGGAGATCGGTAAGCGAGAGAGAGGGAGAAGGCAGCTGAAGTGTTTGGCGCTTCATATTCATTCACATACAACAACAACCAACAACAAAGCAGCTGAAATATGCAATACTTCGAGTGTGTGTGTGTGTGTTGCAAGTTGCCTCAAGTGCAACCAACGCGTATTTTATGCAAAGGCATGTGCCACACGCAAATACACACCCTTGAATCCTTGTTTCGTATGCGAAGAGGGGGGCATGCGCGACATTTCAAGTGCGCGAAAATGGATTAAAAATTACAGCTGCGCGCCGCACAGCTGGTTGTTGAATGCCAATATTTCATGCCACATGTCATTAGTAAACGAAGCTTTGCTGGTATGCCGCTGTATTGAAGTAGCTGCCACACGCACACTCAGAAAGAGTAAATATGTATGTGTAAGTGCGCTTTTTTGTTGCTGCATCAATTTAAGCGCGCCACATATGCAATTGACAATTTGCGCTGTTGCAACAATACATGTGCCACTTGTGCCACACATACTGCCACCGCTCTTGTTATTCTCAATGTGTATGTATGCGTGCTGCCACACCTATTTAAGCACACGCCACACGCGCACACTTATATGAAAATGTCATGCCACCAAATGTTGCAAGCACTTGCATGTATACAAAAAATGTGTATATAAGCACTTCAATGTCACAGTTCAGCGCTGTTGTATGCCGCGAATTGGGGACAGGTGGTTGCAACATGCATTTTTCTTTTCTTTTCATTGCTTCGCATTACTTCATATTTATTGTTGTTTATGTCACTGGCATCTTTACAAATCTGTGTACTTGTTATTTGTAAAGCCATAAAATTGTTTTTTTTTGTTATTCTTTTCTTTGTTGTTGTTGCATGGTTGCATATTGTTGCTGCTGCTCCTTGTTGCCACCATACGCGCTCACATGCGTGCCACAGCACATTTTATAAATTACAAATACCCACATCCGACTTGCCACCAGCCAGTGCCATCAATCCGTTAGCATGCTGCACCCATCAGTCATCAGTCATTCTTCATACGTTGCAAGCTTCGCAATGACAAAAGACAATGCCGCAGAGGAGTAAGCAGAAATTGTAATCCTGCCATTGCTGAGCACTCTTCAAGCAGCTCGTATCTCCACCTCTCGCGCTCTTTCTCCAGCTTGTTGCAAGTTTAACGCCGCCTCACATGTACTTAGCAAGCAGCAATTCACCTGCCGGCAGCAGCATGTAAATTAGTTACAAAATACAAAAAGCTGAGTGCTTTCACGGCGGCTCACAAACAAGCTGCCTCCGCGCTGCCTTGACACGCCCTCACCAGCGCCTTTGTCTTCGCAATTTCGCATCAGCTGCGACTGCGACTGCGTCGGCAGGATATGCATCCTTTAACGACTTACAGCTGTGCAAGATGATGTATTTAGTGCTTTTAAGTGCGTAGCGCGCAAACAGATGCCAGCAATCAAAGGCGAAAAGCCGCTGCACAGCGCACCATGCATTGCAAATGCCAACACACAATGGCAAAGGGCGACACATCCGCATCGTTTGATGCACACCTTCCTACGTCCGCGCGCCGTTCGTGTGTTGACTGTGATTTGCAAATGCCCCAACACCCGCCCTCATCGTCTTTATGCATGCTTTATAGGCTTTCTCCTGCATTTCGTTTCTTTTCTTTTTTGCTTTTATTTACGCTTTGAAAACGCACTCTTCACGCAATCTTAGTCATTCGCTTGCGTAATTACTTTTGCATTCGTGCATCCTCGCTTTTAAGCAAATTGAAATGATCTCATTAAGGTGCAACTAAGCAGCGCGTTTTTCTAAATAAAAAGCGTGTAAAATCACATGACGAAAATTACGGAGCTCGGCTATAGAAATGTAGAAAAAAAAATTGAAGAAGTAGAAGAAAGGTCTTCTTACTACCACTTTGTATGCGTCGCTGTTGCATAAAAGCTCGAGGCACTTAACATTTTAATATCAAAGTCATTAACGTGCTGGAATTTGACGCTGAAGATGCTTTCTTAAAGTGAATGCTGTAATATCATATGACGGTATTTAAAATTATCTGAGTATAAAAGATAGGGAATTATGCTCGCTAGAAGACAGCTTTAATGTACTTTACTAAAATGCAACACTGTTGTCAAGACTTTGAGCACTATTCTCTCAGTCAACTCTTTAGTTTCCCAACTAGCACTGAAGTGATCTATCATAATAGCAACTGAAGGCATATATCCTCTCATTACAAAGCCTATCTTCATTTAATCTACAGATTATCCAATGTTTTTATATAAGAACCTTTTATATTATTGAGTAAAGTCTTTATAGATCACCTTGATATTAATGTGAAAGTTAGCTGAGTTCTCAAATCGTTCATTGATTCGACATAAGATAAAAACAGTCTGATCAATCCCTAAAGCTTCACTGATTCATGACTTTAAGATCTCATTTCTTGCTTAGATGACGGTTTAAGAAAGTTCGTTTCTTGCTTAGATGCGTTTAAGAGAGTTTTTAGAGAGTTTTAGATTGCGTTTATTGCTCATATAAGGTGCTGAACATTTTGCCAGACACATCAGAGCCCTCGATCGTCTCGATCGATACATTGAATGAGTTTCGCGAATAAAGTGGATGAGTTTCATGACTTACAATTTAAGAAAGTTCGTTTCTTGCTTAGATGAGTTTAGAGAGAGCCTAACACTACAGGTATTGCTCATATATATGAGGTTTGTTGCGGAACATTTTTAAGACCGATCAGATCGCTTGATCTTCTCGAGCTTGAGTCTTTTGACTTTCGGTTTAAGAATTTCGTTTCTTGCTTAGATGAGTTTAGAGAGCATTTTTCCAGACCTATCAGATCGCTCGATCGTCTCGATCAATAAAGTGGATAAGTTTCATGACTTACGGTTTAAGAAAGTTCGTTTCTTGCTTCGTGAGTTTTAGAGAGCGCTGAGATTGCGTGTATTGCTCATTTATAAGTAGCTTTGTTGAGCACTTTTCCAGACCCAGCAGATCGCTCGATCGTCACGATCAATAAATTGGATGAGTTTCATGACTTACGGTCATCGTTTCTGGCTTAGATGAGTTTTAGAGAGCGTTGTTTTTTTATTGAGCATTTTTTGAGATCGTTCAGATCACTCGATCGTCTCGATCAATAAATGATGATCGTTTCATTCAATAAATTGGTTGAATCTTATGACTTCCGCTTTAAGTCAAACCGGAAACTTTTGTTTAATTTATGCTTAACAGTGTTTATTTCCCTTTCCACTGACATGCTTTGATACACAATCCGCAAATTAAAACATACAGTAAACTAATAAGAATTAAAGATTTGGAGAGAAATTCAATTATATTCTCGTACTAAGTATTTTCATATTGTATACACTAAGTAGCTGACATTCAAAGCATTATCACAAATCGCCAGAAAATACTGTCATTTAATCACAAAACAAATCTATGCGCTGTGAAGACACTTGAAATCAAGCCTACGAGCTGCATGTAAACACGCATTTCCTGTAAGCCCACTCGATGGGTCATATACCATTCTTACTCACTTTGTGGCATTATTTACACGCTATCAACTAATTCACACACTTTCATATATATGCATGTCTGCATATATGTATGTATGTCTGTATTTCAGTTGTCATTTTTATTCAATATTTACATAGCATTTGATTTATTAGCCTCAGCATTTCCGTAACAACCATTTATTTATCAATACAGCGTTTATTGATTTTGTACTCACCAGCAGAGAAAAAGAAAAAATTGGAAATTTCTAATCTTATCTATCTACTACAGTGGCTGATAGCTGAATGGGAAGCTCAATGAGTAATGCATGGAAATACAATTTCTGTTATTATAAAGTTTATAAAAATAGTGTGCAGTGTTCTGAAATGCTTTCATTTTCGATTTTTTTTATTTGCTTTACACTCGTTATTTAGTTATTTTATAGACTGGCAGCGCACAGATTAGATTTCACTGGAAAATCGTGCAACAATCGGTCCAATCTAAGTCACATTGTTGCCGTCGGAGTATCATACTATTAGTGAACCATTCATGATTTCGTCATATCGGCTGAAGTGTAATTAATACAATTAACTGTAATAATGGCATTACTACCGTCCACTCCAGCTTGTCTGACTATATACTATATCTTTATATACTTTTTTGTTTTTATACCCCTAACAGTGTTATTAAGTTTGTCACGAAGTTTGTAACACCCAGAAGGAAGCGTCGGAGGCCCTATAAAGTATATATATAAATGATCAGTATGTTGAACTGAGTCGATTTCACCATGTCCGTCTGTCTGTCCGTCCGTCTGTATATATACGAATTAGTCCTTCAGCTTTTAAGATATCGTTTTGAAATTTTGCAGATGTTATTTTCTCTTCAAGAAGCTGCTCATTTGTCGGAACTGCCGATATCGGACCACTATATCATATAGCTGCCATACAAACTGAACTTGTACTAGGGCTTGTATGGAAAAGTTCCGCATTTTACTACATATCTTCACGAAATTTGGTGTGAGTTATTGCTCATAGAAATAATTTAATCTCCGAAAAAATTGTTCAGATCGGTTCACTATAGCATATAGCTGCCATACAAACCGAACGATCGGAATCAATGGCTTGTATGGAAAATTTTCGCATTTGACGTGGTATCTTCACGAAATTTGACATGGATTACTGCTTAAGGTAATAATATAATCTCCGAAGAAATTGTTCAGATCGGTTAACTATATAACCTTAATGTTTCTAGCAAGCAACACGGCTAAAAAGAATTAGTAAAATATTTTCTTTGCTTTTTACTTACTTTTTCTTACGTCTTTAGATTTGCTTAAACACATAGTTACTAAAAGAAATGCACCTGTGAAGGGTATATTAGCTTCGGTACAGCCGAAGTTGACGTTTTTTCTTGTTATTATCACATTTTAGTCTTTAGTTATCAAGATCATTCTACGCTGCTCTGCGATCATTTCACGTTTATCGTGTGTGTCATTCGTTGCGCTTCGTAAACAATGCAACCCTGCTTTGTGTATGTATATTGACTTCATTTAGCCCCATTTGAGCTTATTCGTCACAGTGCTTAGCTCACCTAGCAGCTGGCACTCGCTTCAATACTCACACAGGCATTCCAAATATGTTGCATGCAACTCACAATTTGTTGGCCTTAATGCTGCAGCGTGTGTGGCACATATAATTAGCGCGTTTTACTAAATATGAAACGCAGTGTTCGCCCACTCACTACAAGCAGTCATTATCATATTTGCCATTGTTTGAGTAAGAAAAAATTAAAGCAGCTCTGCTTCTGCCACAATTTGCTCGAGTTCTCTGCATTGTTGTTTATAGTTTCCCAGATTTATTTCAAATTTTTTTCTTCTTCTTTTCCTTGTTTGTTCTTCGGCAATGCTAGTAACGCCTTTTCCTGGTATTCAAATGCACAAACGTTTTCCTTTCATTGTTTCACCTTTAATTCTTTGCTGCTGCTGCTTCTTCTTCTACTTTTTTGTATTTTTTTCATTTTTTTCCTTGCCAAGTCCGCCCTGGCATCCGTTGCTCTCATTGTCATTGTGTTGTTACAGATTTGAAGTGCTTGGCATTGTTTCAACGAGTCGGCGGCACCTTTTGCTGTAGCGCACACATATTGAATCACACATACATAAATATATATGAACACCTAACCTCGCTGTGCTACTATTTTTTCCTTGTATTAGACTGCATGTGAATTGTAGATTTTCCATTTGCTCCACGCACAATCCAATCCAGCCACGATTGCTTTGATATCCCTACACTCACACATACATACTCACACTCTAACTGAGACAGCGTTGTCTACATTCTTCAGAGCGTTCGCATCCTGTGATTGCATGTAATTTCTCAATACAATGTGATTCGCTTCATTGACTTGCCTATTTATTACGTCAGTTATAGGACATACATACATATACAGATGTTAGCTAGAATTTTTATTGTTTAGTATTTGTTGCATGCCACAATGTGTTTTACTCCTGCGGAAATAGATTTTTATAGCTGGTGATATATCAATAGCTACGCATACTTCATTAGCAGGCGTTGTTGTTGGCGTTTTTATTTTGTTGTTGTTTATTGCTTTGTTGTGCGCTCCAGTAGGTGGCGTCCATTTGGCATTTAATCGCCCAGCCGTCACCCATCATTATTTCGTATTAGTAATGCGTGTACGAGGTAATTGTATATGCAACCCGATTCGCTCCTTGAACTCACACCTTTCAGGTTATGCTTGAATTATAAACACGGTGAGCTCATAAATTTACTGAGGTATTGTGTAGTAAACTGAATAAATATGTATGAAAGGATATGAAAGGATATTATTGACGCTATAATAGTCGCCATTAGCAGATGATTAGTCTCTAAAGGGTGACTCTCACCTTTACACGAGGACTCTATTATAATTTTAGGGGCGGGTTTTATAAAATATTCTCACAGAAGATTTCAATATATAATTTGAGAGCATAGTTTTTGGGAAGACTCCGTATTTGGACCGAAGAATATGTACGACATGAATTTGAACGAATGCATAAATATTGCTTTTTTCAAAAAACTGAAATTCCCGTTATTTTTTGAACACATCTCGAAATGTGTTATATAGACAAATTTTTCTGGTTCACTATATATTAAATGCATATATTTCCAACAAAGAATCATCATCATTCTATTAATCGCTAGGGTGTAGAACATCATACCTATTAACTTCTAATACAATTCTAAAAACAGTAATCAGCTGACTGTCAAATATTCACCACAGCTAAGTTCAAGCAACACAGCTGATTTGTCAGTCTATCAGCCATACTAACAGTTACTATTGGATATATTGAAGGGTAGTGAAAAAAGAATGTTATCTGAGTACAACGAGGTCCAGAGTCTTTGAGAATCTCTTTATAGAGAGAATACTAGACAGGTGAGTGTCATCTGAGAACCCCGAGGTCTAGAGTCTTTGAGAATCTCATTATAGAGATAATACTAGATAGGTGACAACCTCGAATTCCAGAATAATTCCTAACAAATCCTGCATAAAATAGACTCGACTCTTAGATAAAGCAATTTCCTGCCAACTGCCAACTAGAGACATATAAATGGATAATAGATACTTGCAACACACAGGCGCGCAGGCTAAATTACTATGATAAACGTAATTACGAAAATAAATTACAAAACCGAGCAAGTTATTGACATTCCGATGTCTGTTGAATTTTCGTGGGCAAAAAGCGCCAGGTGGCAACGGCTGCAACACGCAAAATAAGCGAAATAAACGAGCTCGAGTTCTGGTTTATGCAAATTTATTGCTTGTGTTGCCAGCGGCGAACGGCGTAGCAACTAAGCTGCCGAACTGTGTGTGTGAGAAGGCTTGTGCATTAGTGTGACAAGCGAAATGTCGTCTTCGTGATGCTGATGGAGAAGCACCAGTGCCATGCCTACAAGCCTGCAGGCTACAAGACGACATGGTGGACACATGCCACACGCATCATTTATGTAAATACGTACGAGTACATGTGAGCTAACAACCTGCCGCATGCAACATGCTGCAAGTTCCTGTTTAAATGACAGCACACCAAGGTTGCGTGCAGGAAGATGTGTGTGTGGGGGAGAGTGGGGGACAAATAAAGAAATAGCAAAGAGGAGAACAGAAAGCGCACTTGGTGACAACGCGCTGCGCATGTTGGTGAGCTCCGCCGAGCAATTGCAGCAGTGGAGTTGGTGGCGGTGTCGCACAGCAGGCACAGGAAATGGCATAGAGCCGCTGCTGTGCTATGTGGCATGCAAATTTATGCAACACAAGCGCTAGGAATGCGCACGCAACACGGCAAAGAAGTGGAAAAATCGCAGAACACGCTGAAAGAATGGTAAGAATGGCGCAGCGAATCGACAAAAAGAGACATCAAAGTGAATACGATTAACGCTCGTAACCGTGATTATTTATGAACCGCCGTCGTCGCCGAACTGCCTGCCACCAGCGCCAACGATGGCGCACAGTCGAGCCAACCAACCAGCGAGTTGGCCAGTCAGCCGTGCTGAAGACCAAGTTTGCCCGTCGGCAGCTGTCGGCATTGCGACCCACCAAGTTTATGCGGTTGAACGCAGCGACCTCTACACTACGCTACCGCGTTACCTGTTCCAGGTCGCCGTTTTTTGTTTTTCATTCCACAGCGGCGCATGGACATATGCAAATTTTTGTCATTTACAACATTCTGCTGTCAGCGCCAGCGCTGCCGCGTCGCCGAAGCATCCATCTAATAATTAATATGTGAAAAATACTGGTAACTTGTAGTTGTTGTTGGTCGGAGCAAGCAAAGCAATTTAGAGATTTGAATAAAAGCGGAGTCATATTTAAAAGGTTGCGGAACTAATTCAGGGACGTTGGCTTTCGGGTGCGCGGGGGAAGAAAGGAGGGATATATGCAGTCCAAAGAATTGTAGCTCAAAAGCTTGCATGCATATTACAGGCGATATTATTCATACCACCGAGGTCCATGCACTGAGCCAGATTTATAGAGCGATTACAGCGCGTTGAATAATAATAATATATGTACAGATGCCTGCTTTATAGTTGGCAAGCCGTTTAGCTACACTTGTCTATCTTCATTAAAGTCCGTCCATCCAACTGTCTGTCTGTCTGTCCGCCTGACTGTGTGCTGCATGTTGCTGCTGAATACTGCGCCGACAGTTAGCACAGTTAGAGATTAGAAATGTTGGAGATTCATTGAGATTACACTTGTATTTTTAAGCGCTTAGAAAAGCTTATTTCAAAAGCTGTGATATATGAGTGCCGTGCATGTCAGCAGTTGGCGGCGGCGGAGTTGAAAAGTAAGCGCTCTCTTTTCAATTAAAACTTTAGCCATGCATTTGGGTTGGGTTGGTCGGGGTTAAGCGCCGTGTTGTGCATCGTAAAAAATTAAAGCATGACGATTGTGCAATTGTAGCGGAATTTCCATAGAATTGCTTAATATCAGCAATAAAAAGAGAATATTTAAGCGATATACTCGTATGTGCCGGAGATTAGATAGTGGCTGGGTTGCGAAAGCGTTGGAAATAGCAGGGTTTGCTCATGGAAGTGAGTTATATGGAATTTGTTTAAGTACTACTGGTTATAAATCAGTGTTGAAAGTTGTGAAAAGACTGTATATTATCTACTAAGACACTTTATCACGCAATCTACTTAAGCTGAGCTAATCCTTAACTTATTCACACTCATTTTATAGAGAAAATGATCTTGTGTAATCTAAGGGGTCTTGTCTGTGGAATTCTTGAATCATAGCTATTCTAAAAGTCATATGTGGTTTGACAGCTGTCAAAACCATTCTGAAAACACTGATTACTGATTCCGTCTAACTTTTTCTCAATATCTATCATTACTAGGCCTTTCTTCACCAAAATAAAACGATCATCACTTTAAAAATTAATTAAATTTTCTAATTTTTTGCTTTCTTCTCTCTTTCCAGGTATGTACAATGTAACTTAGTGGACTTAACCTCAATATTTCAGTAGTGAAAATTTCTTTTGACACTTGGTGAGTTATATTGTGAGAACATATGGGTTAGGTGAAGGGCTTGAAAGCTTAAAGACTTGCTATAAACGAAAATTAATTGCATTTTAAAGAGTCTATAAAGGCAGGGAAGCATAAATTATACAACGTTTGTTGACTAAAGAAGATTTATTTAGAGAAAAGTAAATATACAAATCGGCTGCAATTCATATTAAGCAAGCATAAAACTAAATAAACAAAGGTTTACATAAAAATATACTAAAATTCCCGAAGATTCCGCGCCACTTGCTATTAACCCAAACTCAGGCATTCCTGAAGTGCAGCACGAAAAGTCAACACTTGAGCATTTTTGATAGCCCTGCATAGCTATAGATTAAGTTGCATGTTGATTTTCTTAATTTGTGAATTTTCTTGAATGTGCCCCCGTGGTTGCTGCTGTCTTCGAAGAGGCTTCCATATTGTTAACAAATCCATTGGGGCGTTAATTAATTAACTACCAAATAATGAGTGTTCAAATGTGGAAGGCGAAGAAACGCTTGAGCGCAAATACAACAATTTACATATAAACATGTTGTTGTTGTTGTTGCAATGCCAATGTATATTTATACAAGACAATAAAGAAATGAAAAAAATGTAGAATTTCACAAAAATAAATATCTTCAACATTTCAACACGAAAATTGTGTGCACACACAAATGATAAATAAAAAAGCAACAACAATCAAAGCTAAAAACACAACAACAACAATAATAAAACGAGTCAGTAAAACAAACATTACTTCACGTTGTTTGTTGTACGTTTTGTTGTTGGCACTGTTTACATACCGCACATCATCATCATTGCTGGCAATAAAACTAACAACAGCAGCAACAACAACAACAACAACTTAAATGCGTCAACAGCAAAACTATGAGCAAACGGATATGAGCGCCTCATAGCAACAACAAATTTAAATTTAAGCGTATTTGCTTTTTTATTGTTATTGTAGTTGTTGTTGTTGTTTGCATGTCTACCTGCCTCCAGCTATAAATGAAGATCGTATATGCTGTTGCTATTTATAAATTGCCCACATTGCAGCTAAACTGTGCGCCTACCCAATCGCTATGGCTTCATCGCCCAACAACCGCCAACACTCTTCGCGCCTCTCCGCAGCCTATAGCTGCATATGCCACAACAGCAACAACAATGTGCCAGCAACAGCATTGCCAACGTTTGTGCACACTGTGTGCGCTCCAAAAAGTGTTAATGGTTTTAATCGGATTTTAAATCTTTCATTAACAAAAGCAAAAAAAAGCCAACAAGAACAACAATCGAACTGTGTGTGTTGAGAAGAAAATTATAAAAATATTTTCGTTACTAACAGCAGCTATTGAGCCGAAACTGGCTGGCTGACCAACTCCATAGCTTCCCAGCACAGCGGCAGGTGAAGCCAATCGGCAGCTCAGATCACCGCCGCCGTCGCCGCTGCTCGTTGTAATACACCAATAATGCGGCACAAATTTGCCATGTCATATCCTACAGCAATATTCGGCTTATTAAGCTTATCATGCTTATACAAAAACAACAAAAATAACAAATAAAACATGAACACCGAGACAGGCAGCCAGGTAAGTCAGGCTTGGTTGCTTGGTCTCACACGGTCTCATCGCTACAACCAGCCTGCCGTAGTGGCAACATGCCTCCGACAACTTAATTTTCTCTCATTCACCTTTTTTCATTGGCTCACATACAATACCAACAAACACAGCCGAGCGATATCTAAATCTTCTCAATTTCATTAGCGCTATTATTGGCGTTGTTGTTGTTGCTATTTGGTTATTATTGCCACATAATTCGTATTGTTGTCGATATTATGCTGTTCCTCTGCACTTACATTCACTTTTTCTCCATTTTTGTTGTTGTTGTTGTAATTTCATAAATGAATAGCCCATTAATTGCCGACATTTTAATACACCGAAATGCCTGTATGAGAAGTTTGAGAAAAAATTCAATATCACGTCCGGCGCATTCTTCACTGTCGCCACTCTCCTCTACTCTTTCCCAACTCTCCGTGGCTTGGCATATTTTCTTTTTGCCTTCATCGTAATTATTATTACTTATCTTCATTTTTATTATGCCCCGTACTCTTTGGTATGCGCTAATAGCGAAATTATTTACGCTTTAATGAGATTTCGAGTGCGACTGCGAGTTAGTTAGTTGACCTGAATCCGCTGAGTGCCACTCACTTAGCTGGCTAAATGACAAATTACGGCTGAGAAAGTTGAAAGAATAATGAATTTCGAAAATAATTACGATATTTAATGAGTCAGATGGTGACTGGGAATATATAACACTCTTTGATATATAAGAAGCTTGAAACTCTCGAAAAATTTGTGGGAACACCTACCTGGTCCAAAGTCGCCCAGCAGTCTTTCGAGTTTATGCATAGAATTTTAGAAATAACTAGAGATTAATTGTACAACTCTTACTCGAGGTCTCTTAGAACAACTATAGACTGTTTTGGAGGCTCAGTGTTCCATGATTTTGCTAGGTTTTTAAGTAAAAACTGTGGAACTTTATATAGATCGCACTCGTAACCATTTGCGATTATATGAAGCTCTGAGCTCCTTCCTTTAGATCCAACTAGTAAGCTCTAGAATCATGAAATCATCATTTAATGGCGTTTAGAAACCAGAAGCTTCTCCAAAGTGTTCGAAACGTAACCTCGAATCTTTTTGATTGAATATCTGAATACCTCCGAAAAATCAAATGGCTACAGACGAAGCGTCCTCAATTCAGATACATACGCCTTTAGTTTGACGAAAGTATCTCAAATCGCCGCATAATCTTCCCACTCAGTATCGCCCAGTTCATCAACACTTTAGATTATCGCAGTACTCTCGGAGCGCCTCGCCAAAGCTGACAATTAACAAGTCATCCATTTACGCGCTGCTTATTCGTGGCTGAAAAAAGTGGTTTGAGTAGTGGCTCAGCTGATATGGCGATAAGCCAAGCGGGTATACGCTGTCTATTGACTTGGCTGCTTGCCGCGACGCAACAGGATACGCGAGCCCACTCGCTCTCCGCGCGCGGTATTTGGATTGCTATGCGAGCCCGCAAACAACTAATTCAGCCGGTATGTCGGCACGCTCCAACCTCCAGCTGCTTCATGACTCCACCTATTGTTGACCACACCAACAGTAGGAGGCTTTCAGCGCAGCAGATGCTCGGCATTATTTCGCAACGCGCCATTCAAGCGATCGCCAATTGTGTGTGCGGCGATTGATTGCTGGTTACAAAGTCCGCCTGGGCAGCTGCGACTCTTCTCTTCTTTCTAACTCCTGCCGTTTACGCTGCACTCCTTTATTATTGTAAATTTATTGTCGTTTGTGTTTGCTAAGCCACCAATTGATTGGGCAATTTGGTGCGAATTGCCGCTCGCGTCTGTGGGTTTATTAAATGAGAGTGCCGGCGAAATATTTGTCTTCATTGAATAATTGTTATTGACTAATTGACTGAAATTCTGCTGATGAGTGCTGTTGAAGCTGGTGATTTGACTTTGTGTTGGCTTCAGCGGATGAAAGTCAAATTTATTTAAATGGAAGTGAGCGCAAATTGGCACTGATACTTTTGAATTAAATCAGGAAAATATTGGCTGTCGATTTAATAAATTTTTTAAATAAACAAAAAATTTATAAGAAAAATTAGTTTATTGAAAATACCGTTATTCAATTTTTGGCATCACTCACCATTATAGCCACCATTTTATCACTTGCAATCCGCTTTAAAAGTGTCACCGCTAATCCTAGCTAACCGCAAACTACTGCCGCATAGCAACCTGCCACATGTCACAACAACAGCAGTACAAAAAAGTGAGTTACCGCTTTTGCTGCGTCAACTCACCACATTCCAGTGGACGATAATGCGGTGCAACGCAAGCTCTTGGTGGCTTACTGCAGTCTTTGTGGTAAGCTGCAGTGGTCAGCATAAGCTACATGCAACTCTGTGTATGTATGCTTACACAAATTATGCTTTGCGCGCTCATTCTTTCCCAGCGTCAAGTGGCCGAGTGGCTTGCGCTGCCCGGTTATTGTGCTGAGTTGCTGCATACTTTAATGAAATTTCGCATTTTTTTCATTACAAAGCTGCCACAATGAGCTGCCAGGAATATTTCATACGCGCCGGCGACAATTTGTGGCTGCCACACACAGCTCGCCTGCCTTACGCTGTCAACACCTTGCCGGCTTGCCGAGTTTTAATGAGTCAGCGGCGAGTCTGTAATTTTGTTGTAATTTTAATTTGCTGCTGCCGCTTCGCCAGTCACTTAGCTCGGCGTGTTGCAAGCTGTGGAAAATCTGTAAATTTTTAATTTTTGCTAAATATTTCTTGTGCTCATGTTTTATTGTTGTCACTAACGGTATGTCTGCCTTTTACTACCACTTGCTGGCTTGCCTCATGCCACATATTACTTGCCAAATTATACAACTTTACCAACGCGCTTCTACTTTCTCTAAGTGCAACAATGTGGCAAGTTGACAGCCAAGTTGCACACTGTACGCGCTTCCACGCCACACCACCCACGCGCTGCGCATTAGTACGCTTTTAATTAGTTGTTTATCGCGTTGGCAACGCGCTAATTAGCTGTGTCGTCTGCCACAGCGTGTGTCAGCGACAATCTCAAGCTGTGCGCAACACCTTCGCCGACCGCCGCCGCTGTGCATCCGCTCGCTGAAGCGCTTTTGATTTGTAAGATTTATTAAATAAATTCGCATATTGAATCCACTTGCGCGCGCCAATTCAGACATTTCCTGCTACGCACATATATCTTGCTATATATTTACAACACCAATCTGTATTTCTATAAGTACTTTCAACGCTTGCGTTCATTCACACATGCTTTCAAGCGCTCAATTATTCATGCATTCATACATATTTGTGGCACTTGTGCGCCACTTGTGCCATAAACATTAACGGCTCTCAATTAAAAATTTAAGTGCACAAACGCGGTCCGCATGAATGCCGAGCTTAAAAATAAAATAAAATAAAATTATGAATTTAATTTAAATAGCTAAAAGGCAATAAATAATAAAAATTATTGAGTGAGTTGTGGAAATCTTGTAGTTGTTATGAATCAGTGACAGCAGCACTTGAGCGCCATAAATGCGAGCAGTCACTTGAGTATAGGGTATATACTTATATACTATAATATTGCAGACGACATTCAATATCAGCAAATCTGCTAAAGGAGTTCATATATAGACACAGAAATTTATACAGCCGGACTTACATAAAGGTATAAATTATCTGAGGATCCAAATAAGAGACTCTTTTTGATCATGATCAATTCGATTTATTGATTTCTGTCGAACGATTGCAGTGTAGTCTGAATTTATAAGGAAACATATATATTATATACAAAGTAAATGAAATCTTGGACCTAAATTTGGTAACAATGGATCCTTCTACAAAAATTGTTGAGCTCCAAATGAAAATTTTCGGGTTCCCGATTTTTAATTATCTACAGAAAAATTGAAAAAAATTATTTTAATATTCAGCTCTGAGTAGAGAAATTGACAGAAAGTGAAGGAGAGTATATTTAAAGAAACTTTTCGCTATGATGACGTCACAATAGCATACTTTTTTGACAGATGTTGTCAAGATGGTGATATGGAGAAACAGCGGCTATTGCAAAACAGATTTGATTGTTAAAGATGCTTAAAAAGATCTCATGGGAGGATAAGAACACGAAATAGAAGATAGAATTTGAGCAAAGAAAAGAGATTTCGAAAATTCCACAACAGTTAGCTCGAGGAGAAGGTTACTCAAATAGCATTCCTAATTTGTCATGCCTCACGACAGATTATTTTAGCAGAATATTGCTCAAAGGTCATAAATGTTTCGAGGTCTCAACTGGTGGCCTCTTCAACACTACAGTAGTGCCTAATGTCTGCTCCACCTTCAGTCAAATTTCCTTTCTGGCATCACCTCTTCATACACCAGCCATCTCCATACGCCTGCTGTGACACTCCGCTGCATGCTGTCATAAATTAAATACACATAATTGTTTTTGTTGTTGTAATCTAAATTTTCATTAGTCCAAAAATAGCATGCCATGTTGACATACGCTTTAAATTCAAATCGCCTAAATCCCTCGGAAGCAATGAAAGATCAGCGCTGTGATGCCAACAATTTGTAGCGTAATCGATGTGCAACAACCTAATGCCACCGCATAAATAAAGCTTTCGACACAGTATTATGTGTGGCCGAGTGTGTATGTGTGCATAATTTTGTATATTTAACCCAGTCATATTGGGTCCATAAAGAGTTTAGCGACCAAAAGTCAGACAGGCGAGGCGCGATGGCCGTCAGTGAAGCGTTGCTTTATGCGCTGATGAGAGCCGCAAAACATACAGACATACAAACTATGTTTGTTAGCATGTATTTGAACTGATGTGCACTCATCTGGGCCGCCATCAAAAGGCAGAGTTTGCACATTTCAACTACAGCTGTCTGCGGCACCGCTGCTCGCTTGTCCATTTCAGCGAGTATTTTTAGTTTTTTACATATATTTGTATATATATGTGAGTGTTATCGAAATTAAAATCAGCAAAGCCACACAATATGATGAGCGCAATAACGAGTCTTTATATGGACAGCAACCAATTTTTGCCACCGCGGCAACAACAGTAGCAACATATGTGTTTATTTCAATCAACTTTTGTTGTAACAGTATTTGTTGTTGTTGTTACAAAATTTACATTTAACAGTTTTAATTCGCGTTGAGCGCCACTGACAGCGCCGCTGCTTGGAGGGACTTGCGAATAACGGTATATCATTTATATCATGTTAAGACATCCCCAGATATTTAGCGCAAACTCTTTCGAAATTCCCTGCACAGCTCTTTAGAAGACCGTCGAAGCAGTTGTCCCACTAATTGTACCGTTAGCGGATACTCCATATATTGCTCGGCGCATAACTTTATTAACCATTTTTTTTTGTCAATTTATTATCTGTCTGCCAACACCTTTATCCACCACTTGTGGCCAGCATAGTTCGCGCTGAGTGTTGTTCTACTCACACTTGAGCGCTTTGTTATTTTTCAATTGTCACCGCCGTCACATTAAAATCTTTTCAGATTTCATTAAAATGCGCATAACAATTCATTGCTGCTCTTATTATTGTTGTGCGCGCTCATTTTTTCGGCGTTTTGTTGTTGTTAGCACTTTTTTTTACTTTTTTACCTCCAAACGGCGCGGCGCGGCGCGTTGACAATTTTGATGTTTTTGCGCGCAATCCATAAATCTCAGCGACGCGCCGCGCACTTTGCTGTGACCAAATGGTCGGCGCTCCTTAAGAATCGAGGCAGCAGCGAACGCCACTTGCATGTCTGTCCATCTGTCTGTGCGCGCCGCCAGCATTCACAGCTACGCGCGCGCGGCGCACACCGCACACTTTCGCATTCGCGGCGCAACGTTTAGTCCCCCCCAAAAAAAGCAAATGTCATGCGCATAAACAGATTTAAATGAGATAAACTCAGCGCGGAGGTACCGTGCGCCCGCATCAGTCGCAGCGCCACCGCGCGCGCTCACATTTCGCAATTGTATTATTTATCCAAAGCACGTACCGCTCTCGAACGGCGGCTGGCAAATGACTAACAGCCGCAGCAATCAGTCTGTCAGTCATCGCTGACTGTCACAAAACTTCATTTGTGGTGTTGTTGTTGTGCAGCTGCTGATTGCTGACTGCTGATATATTTGCCTTGTTGTTGGGATTTTGTCAGACTCAGTCGCGTTGTTGCTGCAGCTTTTTATAGTCCTGCTATTTATAGTCGGATATGTGGCGGTATGAGTGTTCCAACTGCTTGACATTTGATTGCTGACTGTGTTTGCTTTGCCACCGTCAATTAAGTGTGTCAGAAATTGAAATTCTAGATTTTCGTAAGAGATTTTTAGATTAGCGCGTTCTGCAGCGCTTTACGCCAGCGCGCGCTATGCCGCGCATACTTAATGAGCTAAGCGCGCGTTGGGGGCGAAGACGCAAGGGTGTGATGACAAGTGCGTGTCTTCAATTAGTGTGGAAGTGGGCTCTTTTTCTTGTGTTTAACTTAAGCAGCTTGCGCTTAAGTGTGTTCTACAATGAATAATTTTTGCTGAAGAACGCCGGATCTGGATATCTAAATATGTGGGCGTGTGTTTGTAGAACGCATTAAAGTTTCTTAAAAACTTATTGACTTAAACTATTTAAGTTTTTTATATAGTTTTAGACACTTGTTGTGGAGGAAGCAAGCACTGTTGCCAACTAAAATCATTTTTATTCGATTTTAATTTTTTTTTTGTTTTTTTTTTTTTTTTGTAATTTTTGCATTTCATGAATATCAAAATTTGTTAATAAAAAATTAAAAAAAATCTTTCAGTCAATTTTGTACGCATTCTGCTCAATAACCTATAAAAATCACTTTTCAATCAGCGCGCAACATCAATAAAAATTCATAATTTCTACAATCAATTTTCAATTCGCCCGCCGAATGTTTACAATAAAAGCAAAAAACGCTTGATGGACTACATTTGAAGCTGTATGTTTGTAGGTATTTTGAGCAAAATTTGATGGAGAAACGCTCAAAGAAAGATCACTAACAGCAGCATTGCCGAAAAAAGCTTTAATGAAAGAGATTTGGTTGAGATATTGAAGAAAGCATTGCGTCATGCAAATTTTTGGTGATTTTAAGGCAGAAATATTTAAGACTTCATGAATTTCTGTTCTTTGAGAGAATTTCTGCTTACGAGGTGTGTTCAAAAAATAACGGGAATTTTGAAATTTTCAATTATTCTCCTTGACAAGATTACTGTAGATGAGTGAGTAACTATTTCTAAAAATAAACGAAAATTCCCGTTATTTTTTGAACCGCAGAGTTGCATTTATTTCGAGGTTAGGTTCCCCAAACTTAATTTTTTGCTGTTATTGTAAGTTGAGCGCATAAAAATTATATTTTATGAGCAAAATAATAACTTCGACGTGACAATTAGTAAATTTCTGTAGCAAAGGCGGTTCTACAATTGCACATAAGCCACTAATTCCTCAAGTGTCTGCAGCTTCAAGACAACTTAATTTAAATACACACTTGAAAGTCACATAAATTCTACAAGAGTGTCTACTTTACGAAATATTTGCGTAAATTTTCTTTAACTAACACAAATGAGCATGCCACACAGACAATCACACGCACACAAATACAACTGGGAAGCGAAACATTTCCTAATTAACTTTTGTGGCGACACTTGTAACAATGAAGAATAACTGCAACAATTTCACAGTTTATTGACACAGCCAACACACATAAGTGGCATAAAGGCACATACTCATACATACATACATATCTACTTATATATGAGCCGAAGTGTGGTGGCTCAAGAAAATTCTGAGCAGCCTTTTGCTGTGCGCTTACGATTATTTTGCGTAGGCTTCAGGCTTTTGTATGCAACAGCAATTTGTTGCTGCAACAACGGTATTTACCAGACACACACACGGCTGCATGTATGTTGCATGTGCAACACTTTGGTCGCAAACTTGACACTTGTGCGCACAATTAATTTGCATTTCACTCGCCATTTATTGCAAATGTGTGTGTGTGCTTTTACACACACAGAGAAATATACAAACAGACATAGTGGCAATGTGGTTGTTGCAACAACTTATGCATACATGCAACATGTATAAATAAAAATTTTGCTTGTCTGCAGACAACGTGTGGCGTGTGTTGCTCCATTACAGGCAGCCAGTTCATACTCGTATGTGGGCAGCAAGTTCATGTTGTTGTTGTTGTTACTGCGGGCAACGGATGCAGAACTCGTGCAATAATTTAGAGTATTGCTTTTTGGTGTGACACAGAGGAGATGGAGGGGGAGAAGCAAGCACTCCTCTCATGCTAGAACTTAGCACGCAGCAGCACTTGAAGTTAGCAAGTAGAAACCGTAACTCAAGCAGTCGGTTGCTGCCACTTCCAGGCAATGCGTGCAAATTAATTTATAATTTGCATTGACGTTGCAAGTAAAGTTGCACAAACACACACACACACACATGAACGCATGTAACGGTAGTGTAGAAAAGCCAGAAGAAATGCAGTTGACAATTGAACTGGTTAGCCACTGGCAGTGGGCAGCCGATATATCTTCATTAAAGCGTTTGTGGACACGCGGCACAGCGCTACTGCTGCTGTGATATATAAATGCCGTTACAATGTGTCTGGAGATGGCTTGAAGTTGCGCACGCTATTGCATAAATGCGCTTATCCGATGACTTTGAGTCGCTTAATGGGCCATAATTGCCAGTTGGTCGCCAATAATTGACGCTGAGTGAGTGAAATTGAAAGGAAATAGAAAGAAAACGACAGGCGAAATGAGAGAGGCTTGTGAGTAGAGATAAGAGGAAGTGTCTACTATATGCTAGTTGATTAATTATTTGGTGTAAAGTGAAAGCCAATGCAATGAAATATGTATTGAGTCTAATTGTGGACATAGTTTATAAACTCTTGAAAGCTCTAAGGAGCAGTAAAAAGCTTTGAAGCTTTCGCATAACTTCTTAGGTATACTTTATAGGTTCAGTTCAAATGAAAGCACAGTGAAGTGAAATATGTATTGAGTCTAATTGTGGACATAGTTTATAAACTATTGAAAGCTCTAAGGAGCAGTAAAAAGCTTTGAAGCTTTCGCATAACTTCTTAGGTATACTTTATAGGTTCAGTTCAAGGTCTTAGTGATCAACAATGACGTCGAAAACTATTGTTAAGCCTATCAAATCACTTCTGTTGATAAAAGCTCCATTTTTAAAGCTTTTGTAGCAACCCAAGCTTTTTTCAAATAACCTCATTTTGTATGCTAAATGACTTGACAATTCATGCCTTATTGATATTTAATTCACACGCTCTTTAGGCGCACACTGTTGTGCTTTTTTATTGTTGTTGTTGTTTTATTGTCTTTGTTGCCGCTAATTTGGTGCTTTAATATTTTCGTCACCGACAAGGAAGTAAACTTGAGCATTTAATTGGCCATAAAAGCCGTAAAAGTAAGTTGCGTTGACACAAAATAAAAAATCACTAAATGTAAACACAACAACAACAACAAAGAATACAAAGCAATAAAGGAATCGAAAATAGCTTTACACAAAATTATATATAAAACAACAACAACAAAGTGCTTTAGTGTTTACTTGGCATATATTTTGGCTTTAACTACTCGGCCGTCTTCTGCCCAAAGTCATAAAAACCAACTGTCACCAATGTGGCATGAGAGCGCAAGGCAACTCTTAATTCCAACAACAAATCCAACCAACAGAAATCACTCAAGTGTAATACATCAGACGATAAATGGCACATTATGAACAAAATACTTGGAAAAATCTGTCATAAAATCAATTCAGTCCCAATCGCAGTGAGTGTTGCCACCCGCAGTCAGAGTTCCGGCGCAAGTACACGCTTCCTCATTTCGCCGCATTTTCAGCAAATTAATTTTTTACGACTTTTTAAGTAACTGCGACGAGTGTTTACTGTATGTCTTTGCACTAAGGAATTTTTGGTGTTGCCATATGATAATGATTACAAATGCTAGTGAGCGCGTGAGTGCATTTTATTTGCCGCTTGAAGACTCTTCTTCTGGACTGAGCGTGTGGCATGCGACATTTGACATGCCAAACTGACATAAAACTACAATTCTGCACTCCTTTAATAGCGTCCTCCTCACACCCCTCTGGCGAGTCGCAGCACTTCAATGTCGCCAAGTGAAAACAAGTGTCACATTTCCGGCGCACGCCTTATGTGAGAGGGGACTCCTGCCTCATCAATCGACGGCTACTGCTGCTGCCTCTGCCACTGATGTTTGGTGTCATAAAATATTTACGACCGATGTGTTCGTACAGATGTAAGCACATAATTGTTTTGAAGTGTTCACACAATGGCGCACATGAATAATAAAAATTATATGTGTTTGATATGTATGTGTGTATCTATGTGTGTTTGCAGTGCTTAATGCGTGTGACAAATTGGTTTATAAAATTTATGTCTACTCTTAACCCGCCAGCGTAGATTTATAGCCGTCCACCCACTGTTGCTATCACTTTTTAAACGATCTGAGTGCCTCACAGTGAGCTACTATCCATCTCTCCGCCTCACACATGCACACAAACACATTTATTTGTGTGTATTTCATGTTTATTTTTATTTCCTTTTAATTTTATTATAACCTCTGTCATAAAAATTCCCAACCGAATTCCCTTCAAGTTCTTGACTTCCGAAATTCTCTTCATTAATTGTGCATAATTAATTAATTAGTTCCATGCGCTGCACACAAATTGGCCGTTAATATGTACGAGTATATATTTTGAGGTTAGGTCGCGAGTGGGTCATAAATACGCCCTAAATATGTCATTTGGTGAATAGGTTAATTTCGAAATATTCATAATAGGGGTGAGTCACTTGGCTAAAGAAGTATGCAACAACAATAAGTTTACAACAACTTACTCGCATATTAATGCTTCTAAGATATACTAGAGATATTTCCCCTCTCTCCTCGACAACAAAATGTTTATCTAAAACTCAAATTTTAACCACTATTGATTTATTAGGGACTTAAAAATATTTTATAGTTTAAGCGCTCATTAAATTATCATAAATTATTTCTAAAAGAGTCTCTACTCTGCTATAGATAACTAACTCAATTTCTTTTTCTCTCTCCCTCTCTCTCTCTCTTTCTCTCTCATTGCAGGTATGTTCCCTCATATGCGTAGATATAGCATCTCTTTGATGGAGCTTGTCCAGGGTCCAGCACTTTAGGCAGCCAGTTTTATAGGAACTTAATTCAAGAGTTCTTACGCATATCATAATAGCGCTAGCTTGAGCATTAGTCTCATTAGTTTCATAACAAATTTTGTACTTTTTTTGTAGATTTTTTTTCACATTCTTTCTCATCACATTTATTAATAAACCAAACTGACTGACTATAAAAAGGCCTGAATCTTTTTTGGTAGTAGTCACTGGTAGTAGTAGTGACTGGGGGTAGAAAGCGCCGGGCGCAAACTGACTTAGGTTAAGCGCATAGTGAAACAAAGAGAAAAACGACAAAATTTTTTATTAATTTTTTGTAACGGTACCACTCTTTTTCCTTTATTTGCATGACTGAATAGCTCTTAGCTTTCACTATGTGCCTAACCTAAGCTAAGTAGTTAGTTCAAGTAGTAGTTAGCCAATTCTAGGTACTTTTAATAGCGGCAGCCTCTAAGATACGGACTATGTAGCAGATTAGCCCTCCCTTCGGAGACTTACTACCCGTTCAATGCAGTTACTACGTTGAGGATCTGAACTCTAACATCTCTTTGTCTAAACGGACTGAATTGACTGTGAGAAACTTTGATGAAGATCTTTCATTTACAGATTTATAGTGTTTACATACTCGAAATTCCAATAGAAACCACTTCAGCTCTTCGGATTGTTATAAATAGTGAAATTTTAACCCTTCAAAGGAATAATGGGTCTCGATCGTTGGTAAGATTTATTCAAAAGTTTTTCAAATCTGGTGTGGACTTTACTCGGTTATTTTCATTAATCTCCCTTTTTGTTTTCTCAATTAAATAAAGCATACTCAATCATGACACACGAATGAGCTTAATCTTGTTACGAGAGAGAGACGTCACTCTAGCTCAAGTGACGTCACTCTAGCTCATGTTATATTAAATTCTGTAACCTGGGAACAAATTTATCCAACTATTATAATATTCTCTCCATCTTAACCTCCCTATTATTTTCTTCTCACATTTTGTACTCAATAAGAAAGAAGTTACTTATGAATAAGTAGTTTCTAATTGTTGGCCATAATCCGTGTCATGCTCCGCAATACACTTCTACCCCTCGAAGTCTAAATAGCAAATCATTAAGTCATCCCTTTCGTGAAAGAAAAAATAAATAAAAATTCCTTAAGCCTGCTAAGCATCTTACGAAACTTAACTACACACAAAATGTACAATGACTTTGAGACACTGAGGCTCCATGGCACTGAGTCACAAAAAATGTTGCCACAACTAATGATTAATGGGTGCTCTGTGCACAAAAGCAAAGAAATTGTAACGAAAATTATGTTGTCACATGAAAAAGCATATTTTGCGCTCAACAAAAACAGCAACAACAACAATAAATAGTAATAATAAATGCTGTCACGCTAAAATTTGATCCTTACACACACACACACTCTGGCATATAAATGAATATACAATATTTGAGTGTTGTAATACCGGGTAAACAATGCCAGCGACTTCCGTAAGCCGAAAATGTTATGAAAAGAAAATTGCCTTTATAAATTAAAATGTCTGGCAGACTACCTTCACCATCACCTGCACACATGCGCTTTATACTCGGCGGAAATATATCTGTTTGTATGTAATTACTGAAAAACCTCACACATGACAAGCTACTTTCGCGCTGCGCAACAACAATTTCTCTATTATTAATATTAATAATGCTGTTAATGTGACACGTTTGTTGTTGTTGTTGTTGTATGCTAGTAGGCAAATAGGTCATGACGCCTAAAAAATTCACATATTCTGCCACATTTCTAAAGGTATTGCTACATAATGAGCATTTTGAGTTTGTGGCCATGGTTGACAGGATTATATGCCCCACGTAAAGTTGCTCATAAGTCAGTGCGCCGGCAGCAGGTAATGGTAGTTGAGGTGGATAAATATATATATACACGCTCATATATGTATATATGTGCGCTGGTGTGTGAGGGAGTTGAAAAATGAGGCTTGAAAATCGTAAAGAAAAGTCATCGGCTTAACTGGAGTTTAATTATGAAGGCTCCTTAGTTTCTTTAGTTGGTCGTTTTGGTCTGTAGGTGTACTTCAACTTAGTTCAGTTGCTCACTGGTTCATTGCTTTCATGTTTTTTGGATTTTTTGTGCGAAAATATAATAATTTTCCAATAATTCAGCAACAACGGATATGACAGGCACATATGTGGCTTAAATAGATATACATACATATAGGTATATGGTATATGGATCTGTGTGTACCTGTCGAACAGCATGACACTGACTCGCTTATACTTTCTCCAGGCTAACATAAGGACATATTTATATGTAACCTTTGTCTTCAAGAGCTAGCCTATTTATGTTTGTTGCTTATACCAGCTGCCTTTTTACGGTTATTTGGTTGAAAATGAGCGGTTAAATATTTTCCTTTTGCATGCTTAAATACACTTAAACTCTACCATAACTACTTAACATAGAATAAAAGCATAATGGCAATCTTAGGATATATATAATATATCAGAATATATATATCAGAACATATATACAAATATCTAGATATGCATATATATTTGTTCGTGTGTGAGTTCACCGACTTCAGCGAAGAGTCATTGTTTTAGTCACTCTTTTGGTATTTATTGATTTCTACTGCCAAAGTCGCAACATAACTGTTGTGCATAAATATGTATGTATATGTGAATACATAAATATGTATGTATATGTGAATACATAAATATTTATGTATATTGTAATTAAGGGGATGAATATCTAATTTATATACATTCTTACCGCTGCGTGTAGCCACTTTTCTGAAAGTGAATTTGTTGATGGAATTATTAGTCAGCAAATTTTGGGTGAATAATGGATGCAGATTGGAACAAACTACAGGCGAAACTGGATAATTTGTACTAAGGAAATAAAATCAAGAAAAATTTAGTTTTAAAAGCACTCGTTGGGTATTTTTCTACAATTCTATTAGGTCTATAACTTTGCTTCCGCCGTTTTCCAATAGATGTCTCTAGGGTTAAGCACTGGTCGATTAAATCGTTTTATATCGATCTTGGACATTTGTGTCAACATTAACCCAACAAAATATTTGAAGAGATTTCTTTGCATTCCAAACTTATTCTCAACTGAAAATGTCACCTTTTGAGCCGAATTCTCAACATTTGCGCGGAATACGCATGCTGCCAGAAAGACGGTCAAAAGTAGTAGCTAGCGACGGCCAATATTTTGAATAACATTTATGTAACAGTTTTTATACAAAAAAAATCATTAAATTTACAAAAAAATGCCGGAAGCAAAATTGTAGCAAAATTTCTTAGCATAGTTTTAGGCGAAAAACCTATTTTGATGCTTCGCAAGATTCTCAAAGTAGGACACAGAGGCAATAAATGTATAAAATATGAATATAACAACAAAAAACCTCAAATATATCCGCTTGATGTGATTAAAAAATGCAAAAATAGTTGTCTGTCTCACTTATCTAACGACTCTCTGGAACAAAATATACTCTGTTTGGTTAATCACTCTACATAAACTTACTTTTCAACTAAATATCTCACTCATTGCAATTGCTGTTCCTCAACTTTGACTAAAATTAGTTTCTTTCAGACACTATTTTCCTTACTTACTTCTTTCTAAATTCTTTGTTTCTTGTTTGGAAGAGCCAAACTTTGTCTCCCCTGCATTGTTAATTGAATTTAACACACGATTAACTTCTATCCAGTAATAATTCTTACCGCTTTGTTAGTATTATATTGTTTACCATTGTTGCTTTTGTTGTTGTTGTTGTTGTACGCCTGAAAAGCAACTTTAATGAATTAACTCAGCATGTGTCGCGGCGACAATATCGAGTGCTTTATTATGCCATAAGGGAGCACATATGTATGTACATATATACTCACACAGCGGAGTTGAAGCAGCATTTTTGCATGTCTATATGAAGAAACAACAACAAAAAATACAACAAAAAGAGACATAAAAGCACACACATGACCACAATCCCTTGACTCATAACACTTATCTCTTCTTGCCGCTCGCTTTGTTCAGCTGCGGTCCGCACCATCTCCTTCACCCTGCGTCTCCTGCCGTGTGTGCTCTGTGACCACTTAATTCATATGTATATTCATTCATTTATCTTCGCCGAGCCGAAAAGATTAAAATAATGATCCAATCAGGGGCCGAGCACAAAAAAAAAATTGTAAAATAATAAAATTTCGCAAACAAGCTAACAACCGCAAAAGTAGCTTAATTTCTCTCTGCCGTGTTCACCACGACATTGGCTGTTTCAGAATTTTTGCAAACACACCGACCTGTGTGTAGTAAGCTTGTGGTTTTTCGGGTTTTCGAAGTCATGTTTTATTAATTTTTGCTATTTACCACGCTATTTAAAGCGCTTCGCTCGCTTTTTCTCTGCAAGCGCGCTTTGTCTTTGTTTTTTAATTTTTTTTTGTTCTGTGCGGTTGTGGTCTATATTGTGTGCTGTGTGTCGAAGAGGCAAGTTGATTTTTGCATTTTTTTTTTTAATATTTATTTGCGCTTTAAACGCTTTGGATTGGGTCAGTGGTCATTGTGGTCCGTTTTGTTTTTTTTTTTCTGCGCACTTTTCGTCGCTTAATTGTTCCCATTTGTATGCGTTCACTTTGCTCTTTGGCTCTTTCGCGCCGTTTTAGCTGGAAATTTGATGTTCTCACGTTTTGTTAAGCGCATGAGCAATGCGATTTGGTTGGCGCTGCTGTAGGTATGGCGTAATTCTTTGTGTTCAGCTTATTTTTATGTTAATAAAAGACAATATTGAACGGAAAACAAAAATTCAGCGCGAGATCAAATGTCACCGAAGCAATTAAAATGAGTTGGAGAAAAAATAAATAAAAAAATAGAAATAGAAGAAAATGAAAAAAAATAGAAATTATTATTTTCGCTTCCGCTAAGACGCTGAGAAAGCATTTTCTAGCGCTTTTGTAGAAACACCTCTTCTATGGACTTTCCTGCATTTGTCCACCACACCTTTCACCGTCAGACTGGTTTTCTCCATTGCATTCCTTTTATTAGCATTTCACAACACATTCTTCCGCTGGTGTAATTGGCTCTTCGTGAATATGATTTATTATGCTCGTAAGGCTGGTATTCGGCCACTCCGTTATTTTGCCGCGACCCACTGACTGTGCCAAAGCGCGGAGTTTACATTCATCAAGGCCTGCCGTACGCCTTTTGCTTGTTTTGGCGACATCCGCGCGTCCATTATTCGACTGCTTGTCGCCTCGCGTCAGCTGCTCGTAAATTTATTGAAATTCCATTGGGTATGACATGGCGCCGTCCAACTCTGTGCCAGCTGTGCCAGATTTCGCATTAATCGAATTAATTTGAGCGCTACTTCGCTGGATTTTTATTTTTCTTTTGTAGACAAAATAACTGTATTTGAATTGATGATGACTGCGTTAAAGAATGCTAATAAATCAGCTGTCACATATGGAGTTAATAGAGACTTGGATAAAACCTTGAAAAAACACTAGAAAAATGTAATGTTTTTATGGCTCTTATTGAACCTCTCTCTGGCTCTAGGCACTGCCTCCTCAGCAAGTTTATTATCGATTCGTTCGATTCTTTAGTTTCTAGCGTTCCAGCTGAGATATATTCTTCTCTGAGGCACGTTTCCTTCTTTCCTTTTTCTCAAGACTTCAACTTTTGTCGTCCCTGTTCCTAGCTGAGATCACCGCCCTTTTCTTTCAACTTTTCTCCACTATTGCCTTATATTTATCGGAACTTTTCCAGTTTTCTATAGAATCTAACCTAACTTTTACTTAGAAATACTTGCAATTATCGCTCGAGGAGAATTTTTTTTGCACAAAATTATTTCTCGCTGCGCAATTCAAACTGTATTACCCAAACTGCCATAAAAACTTCGTTTCAAATTTTTATGCGCCATTAAAATCACCAATTCCACGCTTTCAATCTTGAACTATTTCAATAAAAAAATGAAAAAAAAACCTGTCACAGCTCCAGTTGACTCGCTTGGCTCTATGTAAATACACATTTTATTATTCTAATGGCTTGTCATTAATCACAGCTTATTGCTTAATTAATGAAACCAGAGTTCATGGCGATTGGGGGCGCAGTTATCGAGTTTACGAAAAGCATGAAGAAACAAACAAAAAAACGAGTTTACAAATATAACAGTATGACATCAAGCGGTAAAAAATAGTTCAATGAGGCAATTTGATACACATACATATACAGATATGTTTGTACATTTGTATTTCCTATAAGCGACAAGCTGTGTTCTGGGTGAGGTCCAAAGCATGTGGACAAATTTAAATTGAGTTGGACAAAATTTTAAAATTTTTTTTACAACCTACAAACGTTAAAATGATTTTCCACGCTCAGATTGATCGCTCGCTTTATACAAAAATCTTGTAGCATAATTAATTTGAGTCGGTTTTTTGAGATTTTTTTTTGTTTTTTATCTTATTTTTTTCATATATTTTTTTTCATTTTTTATATTTTTTTCAATTTTTTTATATTTTTTTCAATTTTTTATATTTTTTTCAATTTTTTATATTTTTTCAATTTTTTTATATTTTTTTCATTTTTTTTTTAATTTTTTATATATTTTTTTTTGACATTTTTGGTATTTTTGTGTATCATTTCATATTTTTTTCATTTTTTAATATTTTTTTTTTAATTTTTTATTTTTTTAATATTTTTCTTTATCACCAATTTCTAGTTTCATTTATTCAAATTTGAACCGTAAAAATTCGCTTATTTATTGTTATTATTTGTCAACTCCTCGTTGGCTGCTGGCATGATTTCACCAATCTTCATTTGTCTCTTCAAGCTATTTTGTGTTACTAATGCTTTTGCTTTAAATTTTTATTCGTTTTTGCTGCTTATTCGTTTGCTTTTTATCAGCCCTCCATGAGTTTGTGGTATCATTAGTAAATTGATTTAAATTACTTTGTATTTTATTGGGTATTTTCTGTATCTAATTAAATATTTGGAAGCAACAAAACGGGTTCTGAAGTGACATTTGAAGTAGAAGACAACAAGAATCTTGAAATATTAGAAATAAAAAAGCATTAAAAATTGCGCTGCTGCGGTAGTCTACAGTAATTAGCTTGTTAGGCAAGCAGAAAGCAGTTAAATGGCTTAGAAAAGAAGTTAATAGCAACAAAAATGATATTTATACGAAAAAATCATAAAAAATATTTTTTATATTTAAGTCTGTATTTTCTGCAAAAATTCTCGACATTTTTCCTTTTTTCACTTTTTCGCTTTCAACTTCATATTTATGCTAAAATTTATTTATAATTCTCTACATTTAATCTCATCAAAAGCCGCCATTACGTTTTCATTTGCCACAAAAAATGGCGACTGCAGTGCAAAATATCACTCATACGCCCCCCACTTCCACTACCACATTACTAATTACTAGTAAATACACACACTAACAAATAAACAGTTTGCAAGTCAAATAGTTTAACATTTCCACTAGTAATAGTTAAGTAAATATGTGCGTAAGCAAATGAAAAGGCAGTTGTTAAGCAAGCCGACGAGTGCACTTCCAAGAGCCAGTGCTAGAGTCAGAGCCAACAGATAAAAGGCCAATTAACTTGTGGATATGCGTTTCCGCAAGCAAAGCAATGCACTTGCTGAAGAGCGCAAAGAAAAGATACTTGCCGCAGTGTGTTGCACAAATGTAGGCAAATACGCACGCCACCAGTTGAAGTTGCAACTCCATACGAGTGCTTGTCGGCAACTGCAACTGCGCGCTCCAAGCGACGCTTCAAGTGCAACTTGTGTCTGGCTGGTCGGTGCGTACGGTTGTATGAAGATTTGCAACGCTTCATTAAGCGCGCATAAACTGGCAAATATTTATGAGCGTTCACAGACACACACACACAGTGAGTCAGAGACACCAGCTGTGTTGTAGTTGTAGATAAACATTCTTATGAGGGTCGTAAAAAGCCCACATTCCTAGCCGCCGGTGCCTTAGCCATTCGCCAAGGAAATAAACTTGTTGCTGCTGCTGTTAGCGACGCCAACTGCAACTTGCCACATGTGGCAACAATCGCCTTAAACAGCTGCTACACAGTAATATATAACTAAGCAGTCTAAAATGCTGCTGTCCGTCTGTCGTGCAACTGCAGTCCAACTTCCAATTCTCGCCTGCACAATTCTTCCATGGTTTATACTACCTCAATTCCAGCAACAACAGTCGGCTGTTTGTGTTGTTATTTCTTCGTCTTCCACTTCTTCTGCTTCTACTTCTTCGTCTCCGTGGCATTAACAAACAAATGAGGTTAATGTATACAATTTGAAATGTATTAGCACCGCATTTCAGCAGCTCGTGCAACGCCTTCTTGTAGTTGCCACTGCTCACTGGCGGTATTTGCCGCAATATCTGCGCGAGTAGATTTGTGGGCTTGTGGATTTGTTTAAGCCGTTTTTATCGATTCGCATCGGTGTTAGGCAGTTTGGTAGCACATTTTTGTTGCTCTCCCAAATCTGTATATGTGTACAATAGAACACAAAATCGCAAGAGTATTGTGTTAAAAGACCGGTTGGAGGTGCAGAAAAAACGCTCAGAAATTTATTAGTGGACGGATGTGGCATTGTGGAAATATGTTTTGAGATATGATTGAGATAGTGGGATAAGAAAAAGCAGGTTTCGCGGTAGAGTTTCTTAGAAAAAGACTTGGCTTTAATTAAATATGGCAATATATGTGTCTTTAGAGATCGGCAGGAAGTCTAAAATAGATTGTGTAGTGATTGAAAATCATGATACTCTATTTTTAGCTCAATAAAATAAATATTAGGAAAATGGGCGTAAATTTGATGGTTCCATACCTTCATAGAAACAACAAATCCCATCAAAATTTTTAATTTTTGTTTCCAATTTGAAAGTTTAATTTTGAGGGATTTAAAGGTATACGAAAAAAGGTCTCGAATCATCTGATATATTTAATATTAATAAAATCTTATTAATGTTGGACTCATTATCTTTACTAATTTCGTAAATATGCTAATATTTCTCTCCGCGCCGAAATGTAGGCAACGGATATTTAACAACTTACTGGTATATAGAACTTGTTAATCAAAATGATTTGTATAGTCTCTCAAACACTTAATGGAATGGCATTGAATCACTTTTTGGCAAAGAGACGCCTTCTGAAGCACTTCTATAATATGGACTGCTTGAAATAGGGTTATTAAAAGTATTGTCTAACATTTTACATGAGGATTAGCACTATGAGGCTATTAAAGCTTGAGAATTTTTTTACACCTCATTATCTCTAAATCTTTTTCCACTACTTCTATTCTATTTTCCATTCCTTTTGTTAGAATTCTTCAGAGATATCAAATGATAGCATGTCGTTTAGCAAAGAATTACAAGAATTTTCGTTTGTATTAAATTCCTGGGTATTAATTAACTGTCAATAATAGCCGATCAACGCTCTTTTACTGCGAGTAATTTCAACAAACACTTGCCGATTGAGTAATTGCAGTGTCATTAACAAATGTCAGACACTTCCTACAATTCTTGCGGAGACTGCATTTAAGCCACACAATGCAACACAGCCGCAATGCCACATGCTGGGGCAGGCATATGTAATATGTAGCAAGCGACAAACCACAATGCGAAATTGAAATATTCAGCACAGACACACACATACACATATATATATTAAACATTTATAGGCAATTTTATTGTATTGCTGCCACTATGTGTGTGTGAAAGTGTGAGTGCAGGCAATCAACGAAAAATTGAAGAAATAATCGCTGTCTGCCACATGACACACAATGAACTAACATTTGTCAGTAAATGCACCGATTACACATACACAAGCATTTATTGATTGTTTATATGTATGTGTGTGTGTTTGTGTTGGCATGAACTTCGCACATTTGCCGCCTATCAGTCAATTGATCATTTAGTCCAGCATTCAGTCAATCGACCATTGTTTGTTGCAACTGTGTGGAAATGATTTCGTTATGTGTGTTGTTGTTGTAGCTTCAACTTTGCCGACCATGCCATGCATGCAGCAATCACTCACAATGTAGACAACGGTTGACAGTTGAAATAAATGGGGTGAGTGAGAACAACGAAACAGTTTGAACGACAGACCGAAAGGAAACCACATGGCCAAAAGCAAACAACAACAATAACAGCAACCAAAATGAGAACGTTTTAATATAAATCGCAATGTTGCAGAAACATACATACAAAGATATGAATATGTAAATTAGTGCATACTAAGGCTGAGAATACCGAATGAATATTTGAATCCCGAATGTGACTGCGTAAAACCCGAAATTGAAAAACTCAAATTTTTTCGAAAATTTTATTGATTTTATCGCAATAATAATGAATTTTGGACTTTCGTGCTTCGGGATCCCGAAATCCAAACTTGATTTTACGAGATCCCGAAACTAAATATTACTTTAAATCTTCAGCTACTTTAATTTATCGCAATAATAATTAATTTAGGACTTTCGTGCTTCGGGATCCCGAAATGCAAACTTGATTTTACGGGATCCCGAAACCAAATATTGTCTATACTAATTACTTTAAATCACTAGCTGATTTTTTGGTATGCTTGTGGCAAATTATACAATACATATACAACAACAACAACAAAAAGCTCAGATTTATACTTCGTATAAGACCTAAGAACCCGCTTCATTCGCCAATTCCCGGCCAATTTGCTTAGAACTGAATCAACAAGTCAGTCGTCAGTCTGTCAGTTACTAACCGCTGTATTCTTTAGCTAGAAACGAAACAGATGTTGCAACCACTTAAAAGTGCATTTGTTGCATGCAGGAAGGAGCAAAAGCAACAACAACAATAAACTTTTTAGGCAAACTGTGGACTCTCGTCGCAACTGAAGGAAGTCTACCAAGCCAAAGACAGCAAGTTTTCGCACAGATGTTGCAAATACTGCTTGCCACAGCTCCTGCTCAGCTGTTGTTGCTCTTGTTGTTGTGAATTTAATTTAAATTTGCTCATCGATGACGGTATTTTGCCGATTCTGTTTTTTAATGACGCATGCAATTTAAGTGTTCACAGCTCAGCATATTTAATGCGAGTTGCAAATGCAAATTATAGGGTGCATGCAACATGCATGTGGCATGTATAGCCAACTAGCTTGCAAAGGGGCTAATTACCGTTGACAGCGCGAAGGTGAGAAGGAAGGTGTGGTTAGGGTCAGAGAAATAGTGGCTTTGGACTTTAGAACATAATTATATAGACTCACAGTAGGGTGGTTCGAAAGGCAGTACTTATAATTTAAAAGAAAATCACACTCTTTGGAATTTAAAGCACACACAGACGTCTATTTTTCTACCAAACTTTTTCTCCCGATTCACCTTTGAAGATTTCGAGCTTCCACCTCTAATTAGCCTAACAAGTAGGCCAAGCACTTGAAGCTTTCAACGCTGTGGCCACCACTGCTGTTTGACTATTATTATTGTATTTTCTCCAATTTACCAAATTTCCATAACAATGGCCAATAGCAGCGAATTAACTTTTGCCTTCGCGTTGTTGGCCCAAACACACAAGCAGCAATCGAGCCACCCGCTGACCTACGCATTCAAGATTATAATAATCATATCAAGAAATTAAGTGAAGACGATGAAGAAGATGAGTGTGTTGTTGTTATTATTAGAAATACTTGCCTGCTTACGGCATCGATTCACCGCCGCCGCCGCCAGTTTTGCATGCCTCACAGCTTACGTGCCGCAATGCGTGCGGCAAGGCACCAACAGCGACGCAGCGGTGGCTTCTACTCGCACTGTTCGCCGGCCGTAGACTATTTGCGCACAGCAGACACGCTAGCAGAATGCTCTCAATTAATTTTATGAAGCTTTTGCACAACTCTTGTACACGCTGGGCACAAGCCGAGCCGAGCCGGGCAGGGCGAGTAACAAAGGCGTATGGGCGAATCGGTCGTAAATTTCATGCCAATAAAATTAGTGTGTGTTAATTCGCAGCGCAATCGATGGAATTAAAGAATAAAAATTAATTGTTGTTCTGCTTTGATGGCACACTGTGTGGCTGCTGGTTGAGGCAAGTAGAGGAGAGAGTGAGGTGAAAGGGTGAATCTAAATATTTGTGGTATGTTTGCCAATGTGTTAGCCACCGACCACCTACATGCCAACGCATTTTACTCACAGTTTGCACTTGGCATGGCTCGTCTCGACTGTCTGAAGACACAGGAAGCCTGAAGTGGCACACAGGAAACGTTGAAGCAGTGCTGGAGTCCATAACAGACACATATCGGCGTAGATGCAGTCGGTTGTGTATGAAAACAACGGAGCGCAAACACAGACAGCACCTTAAACACACACATACATATATATATATATATATATATATGCAACTAACAGCAGTTGTTTTGTGGCATAGTTGCAGCAATAGTTGTGCCAGAAGAACTTGTGAGGCAACCAAATGAGCTGCAATTGAAATGAAAAGTAGAAAAACAAAACACTCGATGCAACAACAACAAAAAAAAACAACAAATGCAAACGTATAACAACAACAACAACAACAAACAACATGGCAACATTATTTAAACAAGCAACAGCAACACAAGTGAGAGCAGCGGGAGCAACACACTTCTTAAACCAACACATGTAAATAACAACAATACCAACAACAACAACACTGCCAGCCAAGCAGTTAGAGTTCAGTGTAAACAATCTCCAACATATCGACAAGGCGAATGACGAGTCTTAGATGGCTATATAGTATCTATGCAGTTGGTGGATAAGCAATCGGAGACAGCCCCAGACAAAGCGCATGAACGGCATTCAATTAGACAAATGCATATGCGGAGACATTTAGCACCACATTTCCCGTGCGCAGCGGCAAGACAGCCAGCCATCTGTGTTTCGGATGTGGCAAGTTGTTTACATACATCAGTATACGCAGGTGATATGCCTTTCTGGCTGAGGTCTTTAACTCGCCTGAATTCGCACGGGTTCAGCAGAAAAATTGCAGTCACAAAGACTTGTGTGGCAAGTATTTACATATCTGGTTTGTTTCAAGCCTTTTAAAGCAGCGTGTATTTGTTTATACATAATTTTTCTGCTTAAAAAAGGCAACAACATATTTATCAACTGAACTGATATAACCTTACGAACTCCTATCTTCTTCTTCTTCTTCTTGACTGGCGTATACAACGCTTACGCGGTTATAGCCGAGTCCACAACAGCGCGCGCCACGTATCCCTCCTTCTGGCAGTTTGGCACCAATTGGTAATACCAAGTGAAGACAGGTCCTTCTCCACCTGGTCCTTCCATCGGAGTGAAGATCTCCCTCTTCCTTGGTAATACCAAGTGAAGACAGTTCCTTCTCCACATGGTCCTTCTATCGGAGTGGAGGTCTCCCTTTTCCTTGGTAATACCAAGTGAAGACAGGTCCTTCTCCACCTGGTCCTTCCATCGGAATGGAGGTATCTCTCTTCCTTGGTAATACCAAGTGAAGACAGGTCCTTCTCCACCTGCTCCTTCCATCGGAATGAAGGTATCCCTCTTCCTTGGTAATACCAAGTGAAGACAGGTCCTTCTCCACCTGGTTCTTCCATCGGAGTGGAGGTCTCCCTCTTCCTTGGTAATACCAAGTGAAGACAGGTCCTTCTCCACCTGGTCCTTCCATCGGAATGGAGGTCTCCCTCTTCCTCGGCTTCCACCAGCGGGAACTGCATCGAGCACTTTCAGAGCTGGGGCACTTTCGTCCATTCGAACAACATGACTGTCTTTTTATTCGCTGGACTATGTCTATGTCGTCGAACAACACATAAAGCTCAGCATTCCATCTTTTGCGGTATTCGCCGTTGCCAATGTTTAAGGGACCATAAATCTTCCGCAATACCTTTCTCTCGAAAACTCCTAGTGCCGTCTCATCTGTTGTCCACGTCCACGCTTCTGCACCATAAAGTTGGACGGGAATGATGAGGGACTTGTAGAGTTTAGTTTTTGTTCGTCGAGAGCGGACATTACTTTTCAATTGTCTACTCAGTCCATAATAGCACCTGTTGGCAAGAGTGATTCTGCGTTGGATTTCAAAGCTGACATTATTGTCGGTGTTGATGCTGGTGCCAAAGGTATACGAAATTATCTACAACTTCAAAGTTAGTCATAGACTAGTCAACAATGACGTGGGAGCCAAGATGCGAATGCGCTGACTGTTTGTTTGATGACAGGAGATATTTCGTCTTGTCCTCATTCACCACCAGACCCATTCGCTTCGCTTCCTTATCCAGGCGGAAAAAAACAGAACTAACGGCGCGGGTGTTGTTTCCAATGATATCGATATCATCGGCGTACGCCAGTAGCTGTACACTCTTATAGAAGATTGTACCTTCTCTTTTAGCTCTGCGGCTCGAGCTATTTTTTCCAGCATCAGGTTAAATAAGTCACACGATAGCGAGTCACCTTGTCTACGAACTCCTATACGGATCATTTAAACTGTTTCCTCACTTTACTGGGATATTATGGATTCTCAAAGTATAGAGAGTCTATATGGAAACGTAAATATCCACTTTTCCACTATACTGATGGTGCACTCACTATGAAAATAATTAAATCTTTCAAAAATTCGCTGGAAAATTGTCGGTTCTGCCTCAATACCCAATTCCCCTGCCTAAGCGAGATATAATTTATGTAAAATGCCTGTCTCAGATGAATGTAAATATTTTACTGTCGCTCTCTGGGGAGTACAATCCAAAATATAACTGATTAATTAGTCTACATATAAGTATACAAGTGCATTGCTAATAAGCTGTAATGCTACTCCAGCTCACTTCACTTATTGCAGCCACTAGACAACGATGACCTTCAACCAAGCGCGAAATGCAAGCTCATTGAATCAGTTATCTACACATAGCAACCAAATATTTCACATTTAATTGATTTCTGTATTGATTCCACTGCCACCACACATAAAACAATGACAACAAAAACAATCACAATAACAACAATTACATTCTTGAAGCAAATGCGACGAGCAAAGGGAGGACATAAAAGCAGGAGGGAATATTTAATATAAATGCATGTATGTCGAAACAATGCGTGCAACATGCAACAACAATTACACCTACTTGTGTAAATGAGTGCAGCAAAAGCAATGCAAAGACGCTGCTTTAATGAGCAACAGCAGCAACGCCGGCAGCTTCCAGCGATTCCGCGTAATGTCAAGGCGTCAGTGGAGCAGAACCGAACACCGGCAGCTGCTGCAGCGGCAACGGAATTATGGCATGCAGGCGGATACGCTTCATTGCGGTAACAATCGACATATGCAACACACGCCGAAGCATGTGTGGCGAGTGTTCTAGTGCTACATAGTAAAGGCCGGTTGTAATAGTGGGTGCTGTAACAACAAACATTTCTTTTTAGAACAATGCCAAATGCGCCAAAGAAATCTAGGTGCACCCAGATGGCGAGTGAGTAGGAGTATAATGGTGGGGTATGTAGTATAGGGAGGTGAGGAATGCAAAAAATAAAATAGAAATTGTAGTTGTTAGTGTTAGTGAGGAAAAAAGGAAGTAAAGTAGAGTTGCCACATCGACAAAAAATTTAATTTTTTTCTGTTATTGAATGAAAGAGGGAAATAGGGTTGCCACCATATGCTAAAAATGCCTGTTTTCGCCTAATTGCCAAGTTCAATAATAATTTCTTGGAAAGGCATATTTAAAAAAAATAAAAAAAAATTGGTAAAAAAATATTTTAAGTACAAAAAAAATACTTCTTTATTCTACATCAACATTTCTAGAGTAGAGTTGCCATATCGACAAAAATTATAATTTTTTTTCACTCATAATTTTTCCCCATATTTTTTATGTACCTGCTTTCGTTTAATTGTCTTCAAGTTCGTTAATAATTTCTTGGAAAGGAATATTTTTAGAAAAAAAATATTTTTAGTAAAACAATAATTCTAAAATAATATAATTAAATGCAGACTCCATTTCCTCAATATGCCTCTTCAACATTTCCACTTTTAATTGCATTGAAATTGAATTAAGCGCTAAAGAATCTCCCTTCTCAGCACTTCATTGCGCTCTTGTAACAAATTTATAGTATTTCCTATGGCTGAAAGCGAAAGCTAGACACTTGAGGAACTCAACAAACCATATTGAATAGACCTTTCCTTTAGCCCAGCAATTTTCGCAGCGCGGAAATGTGAATTCAAATGACGGTTCATTGTGAATCTACATATTTACGGCTGCGAATTTATAGAAAGCAAATTAAATTAATATTTTTGTTGAGAAGTTGAAACTTTTGCACACACACACACACACGACGAAATACAGGAAGAAAGCAAGTGTAGAGCAAGAAATTGCAGTTGAGAACTAATAAAGCAGGCAGAGCGGTAGTTGCGTCAGCCGACAGCGAAATGAAGACATAAGTTTAAAGACAAAGACGAAGTGAAGAGCAATAAAAACACGCAAACTGCAGTTGTCGAAGAGTTAAAAGGCAAGACTTTCGCAGCGGCAAATGATATGCGCCCTCAAGCAACACTTAACCTCTTCCTGCCACATCCTGGCTGCCGACAGACAGCCAGGCAGACAAACAAAGTGTCTATAGCCGCCAAAAGAGGAGCGTACCAAGTGAGGAAGGAAGCGCTTGAAAAGTTGTAGACTTGAGAAACCACGCGACGCTTGCCGCAGCGCACAGACGAAACAGGCACACAGCCGAGCGAGGCAGGATAGCGCGCTATTAATGTAATTTCCGCGCGAGACACCAAAAAACGAGCAAAAGCAAAATGAAAAGTCGCTTTCCTTAATTGCCAAACAAAAAGCAAAAAAAAAAAGAAATAACGAAAAAATGGCAGCCAGCTGATGCCCGCGCGCATTTTTCATAATTTTCACATATTTTTTGCCTCCGCCGACTTTAAGCACCTTTCAGCAAAAAAGCTGTGCAGCAAAATAAATGAGAGCGAAAATAAATGACGAAAATAAACTAACCTCACTTCCTACCGCGCAAGTACTCGTACAGCGCTCGCAGGGTTGTGAAAATCGAAAACTGCCTAAATGAAATTTGCTTGCGAGCGAAAACTGCGTTGCTGCCCACTCCTCATCAGCAACACTTTCCTCCACCACTTCCTGTGTGTAGTCATGCATTGAAAGTGAAATTGAAAACGTACAACGACCCCATTCTGCCTTGCTTTTCTTCTATTTTCCCTCGTTTTTCTCGCTTCTTTTTTTTCATTCACCGGCGCGCACTGACGTACCTTGCGCTCACATTCAGCCACATGCGTACGTTTACATTGCCATTTTCCATCATTCAACAGCTTTCAGCTTCTTTTTCACTTCCGCTTTTCCCACTTTCCTCATCCGCTGCTCGCCCGTTGTCCTTTTCTATACACACAAACGCTCGTGTCTACTTCCATTTTCGCTTTTCGTAGCCAGACAATTTTTGTTCTCAGATAAAAAGGGAACAAAAAGAAAGAAAAGACGACACACAAACATGTGTGTCTGCCTCTATCGACCGTTACCAAGTGTAGTTCGTAGCTGCTGGCTGCCGGCTGCCGGAGCTGTGCGCCTGTTACTTCGGCGACGTAACATTTTTGTGTGTCTTCGCGTATACGTCGCGTAATTTGTAGCTGAGGCAAGATCGATTCGCAGACGTTCGGTTGCCATTTTAATGATATGTGAAGTATTCGGTTAGTCGGCGAACAGTTTCCACAACAGTTATTTTTTTTGATTCCGTCTCAATGAGAGTCTACACGGGGGATTCTTGACACAGCTTTACGGTATGGATCAGTAAAGAATTCTTAGATCCTTGAGATATATGGACCATATTAGGCATATTCGTAGTCAGATCAGGACCAATAAGTTATAGAATTACTCAATTATGTGTTTTTTAAAAATTTGGAGCTTCGAAACTTCGTAGAAACCCTTAATATAGTTTTCTTTACCTTATGATCTCAGGTCTTCAGGTCCTTGGAACCCTCAGTATAATGCTTTTCTGCCTTATAAACTCTTGATTCCTCACTTTTTTCTCACATTTAGGGCTTGTTTCTTCTACTGCCTTCTTCTATTTCTCTACTTCGGTGTCTTAAGCCAACATACCGTTTACCCCAGGGACAAGATTTAGTCCAATCTCACAACCAGACCATAAGCTAGGCAATCAAATGGCTACACTTGCAACTACAACAACTTTTGCCGACTAACAGCAACACCACCTTCAACAAACACACACTGCGAAGCGAGAGAAGGGATACAGAACGCTAAAAAGAGGAGTCGGGCTGTTGCCCTAAATAGTAGAGTCCCCAACTCGGCATCAATACGCGGCAAGTGCTTGAATGGTACTCGGTGGTTGGTAAAATCAAGCTGGAGCTGGTACTAACACGCGCACATACATATGTATATGTTTTTGTAACGGTGGAAATACGTATAACGGTAGTCTGTTTTAGTACCTTAGTTGTCGGAGGGTTGCGCTTGTTTGTTTGCTTGGCTCAGTTCCGCACTATCACCACAGGCTGCATATTGGATGCGGTCGAGCTGTTTGCCAGTTTGGGCGCGGCAGCGCCCCCTGCTCTTCAGGGCACGGCATTCTAATGCTAACGCTCGAGTCCTCTTTGCGCACATTTGTTTACTTTAGGTCGTTACAGTAAATCATTTTAAATGGATTTCTTAGTCGGCATGGCGCAAACGACACACTCGCCAGCCGGCCTAGTTGGGCTCAATGAATTTGCTTTGCTTTGGCTCGTAGTTAGTTAATGCCTCTACAGCCGGTTGTAGTGCTAGCCATAGCTGTCAATACTCAACAGCTTGTTTCATTACATTTTGTGTGAACTGTTAACGGTGCTTTCACTCTACTGAAGTTGTTGTTGTTGTTGTTGGCTAATGCCGCATGAATTATTTTGCATGTTACTGCCAGTTGTTAATGTTGTACGCCGCCATTGTTGTTGGCCATTCAACTTCGTTACGCACACAGCGGCGGCCCGTTTTGCTCATTTGCATGTATGTGGAGCCGACGGTACTGTAGTCCTCCGGTCCATTCATTCATTTTTCAACATTCTCTCTATCATTTGCTCATTCCCACGTCGCTGCGTGCTTCAAGTGAACTCCTGCGGGCTTTAACGCCTGTGATTTTTTCTTCCCTCTACTTTTTGTTGCAAGTATTCCTTTTCCAGCTTGAGAACTTAAAGCTTTTACGCTTGTACCGTTGTGTTTATTAAATCGTTTTTTTTTTTTTTTTGAAATTCTTCTTGTAATCTGAAAATGCGTTCGGCATCATTTCCTGCCCAGCTCGGCACCCAGTCCACCGTATTTTCCGTTTCCTCTATGGAGTTTTTCCTGAAACCCACTACATAACTGTGCTTGTGAGCTACCCTTACTCTCCTTGACTAGCATATTTCCATTCTACTTTTAACCCACTCGTTGTTGCTAGAGACCAGGGTTGTTTTTTTTACTTTACATATCTACTCAGTTACTATCCACATGTCAAGCAAACCGTTAAAGTTGTACTACTTTTGCAACAAAGCTAAATCGATTTTCATACACAAAGCCTTTTGTCATACATATCCACACACACACACACTCTTTGAAGCTTTTCTATATGTTTGTAGAGTTTATTTTTATTCAACTGAGTTTTCATTTACAAAAAAAAACAAAAAATGTGGAAAATGAGCACTATGTTTAATTTCAGCTGTCTGGTCTGGCGCCCCAAAGCAAGCAACCACAGTGGCAACACACGCTTAGCAACACACACATACATACATATATATACTGTTATATGTATGTATATACCGTTAACTCCAGAGTTTGTTCGCCCTAGAGTTTTGAACTTTTTCATGAACAGCACTTCAGCTTTAACTCCCACAAAACACCCTCAACCAGCCACTTACACATAGACACACATACTTATACAAACACAGAGTACAAACATAACGGTAAGTGTGCAGTGTTGCCATTTTGGTAAAGGTCATTTATTATACTGGCTTGACACCTTCTTTGTGTGCCTTGTGTGCGCGCTGACTGATTACACATTCTTAGTGTTGTTGTTGTTCGCAACCCTGAAATCCTGCTGAATGGCTAGACAATTGCTACTTGCCGGCATAACCACCGTTCGCACTTCGTGCATTAAAAGCTCTTTAGTTTGTTTTTCTTTATTGTTGTTGTTGTTGCTGTTGTTCGCTTCCTTGTCTATCCAAATCTCTATGCTGCACTTTAATGTGTTTTTGTATTGTGCCTTTCTTCGCTAATGGCTTACTTTTATTTAAAGTTTCTTCTCCCTCGTTGCCTCCTTCGTGTTTTAAGTTTCACTGCTCAATTGCTTGTGTTGTTTTTGTTGTTTTTGTATCCCGAGCATCTCGTACAACTCTCCGATATTTAACCAAAGTCAATAATATTGATTTTTTTCTGCGCTTTCTTCCCTTCTTCCATTCATTCTTCTGATTCTGTTTGCTTCAATGTTTTGGCTTCAATTGCGCTTCGTTTACTTTAAACTGCATTTTTATGGCATTCAACAAATTTGTTTATGTAAACAATCGGATTTTTATTAAGTTTATTGCTTTTGTGTCTTGTGTTTTGTAAATTTGTCGTGTTTGTTTTCATTGTTGACGGTATCCGTTGTCTGTCTGCTGGTTGTGGCAATCTCAAGTGACTTCCTACTGGAGAACACACTTCGTTTGTGCGAGTTAATTTTGTAGAATTCAGCGTTTTATGGTGAATTAATTGGATGAAGGCGACTAAAGGAAGACATATCCATTGGTTTTTAAAGAGATTTTGGAGAGACAGACATGGATAAATTTACTCTACTCTTAGAAGCACCGAAGTAGTTATAAAACTTGAGCTGAATTGAACAAGTTTATCAAAACCACAGGATTATTCAGAGAGAATATGCTAGTATAAGGGGACTACAGTTCCGCAGGAGTCACAATGGACTTCCTATAGGCCTAAGTGCGTCGTGAGACATCCACTTTACCTACCAACCTACCTACCTAGCAGCTCCGAGTAATAGTTTATAGCAACAGACATATTTCTTACTGCCAGCGTGAAGGAAAATACTACAGAGAAGTCAGGGCGTGTTTTAAAGATGTAAGGTTTCTGTAAGATCGTGCACAATTCTGCCTTATTTTGAGGTCCGATTCTAATAGCTCATAATTTACTAACTTAGCGAAGGAAATACTATTGAAGCGAGTTTAATGCTTTATCTCTAGATCTTCTGACTTCTTTCCGACATTAAAAACATTTTCTCGGTATTTTTCGACGCTTTTAATCACTTTTTTGATTCAAAATTCCATTAGTCGAGTTCCAGCGCCGTTCTTAGTGAAGTTAAAGCTCTTCAATGGGATCAAAAATTGCTAAAATTTAAATTTGTTTCTCTCAGAGTCTTTTTAAATCATAAATTTCAGTTTTGAAACTCCCTAAAGCAATAAATGTGCTCCCGCGCCTAAAATTATGCTTCATATTCAGTAACTAAAATGATACAGCGCTACTTTAGTTCAAAGAAAGTTGTAAAAATACACAAAACATAGCTTCCTTCAACATTAAATAACTAAAATCGACCCAAAAACTAATACTTCACATATTAAAACTACGAAAATTCACTATTTCCTGCAGCTTCTAACTGCCACTCACTTCATTCACTTTGGTTTACTGCCACTCACTTTCATCTCGCATTTCTCATTTTCAGTTACACTAACTCACTTAAATTCGTCGCGTTAGCATAAATTGTTATAATTATGGTCCAAGCAATTTAGATAAGGTCGATATGGTTATGCCAAGTGCCCACAAACATGTACAACACACATGCTTATAGCACCCATTACATACACTCATATATATATATATATATATATATATATATATATATGCACATGGTTGTGTGTTGTTGTTGTTGTTGGCTGTGTGCTCGCATAAAAACATTTGACATTTCGCCGTCATAACAATTACACCAAATTGTTGGCAATAAAAGTGTGCGACGACAACAAACAAAATACGAATAATGCCACAAGCCACCACAGAAATATATACATATGTGTATGTATGAGAATGGAGATGTATGCTTGTATGTGTTTAATATAGTGTTTAATATATGTATATAGTAGTATGTACTACAAGCAACATACATGCATGTGTCGTCAGCGTCATGTCCCCTTGTGGAGAAGGCCACAGCAGCAGAACGAACGCCAGTTAGCGCCGATAAGGAGTTGTTCTTGTTCTAGTAAAATATATAGATACATATAGTGTGAATGCAGGGAAAGATGTTTAGGAAATAATATGCACGTGACTATATTATAAACTTAAGGGGTTAGGGGTAGTAAGAGACACGAAAAAATTAGAATTTTCAGTAATTTTTTTTGCTATTAAATCATGTTATTTTAATGTTTTGACTGAAAGTATCGAAAATTTGAAAAAAAAATTATAACTTCCAAAGTTATAGCTATCTGTGTTGACTCAGTTTCAAAAAAAGGTCCTTGCGGTGACAATCATAAGTCCTTGGAGATTCATCTAAAATCAATCGGATAAAAAAATTAGTTTTATAAATAGATAATCCTGGACCTGGTCGAAGCTTTTTTTTCAAAAATTAACAAAATGGCGGCCTCAGGAATTTTTTTATTTTTCTGGATTTTCGGGAAAAATCAACAGGTCTTAAAAAATCGAAATTTTTGAAAAAAAACCTTCTAATCAGGCCTGAATTTATTATGTATTCTAAAAGCTGTAATGTGTTGGAGTGCCTGAGCGCTCTTTGTTATTTGTCGAATAACTTGAAAAGTAATTATCGGATCAACTTCAAATTTTCAGAGGATATTTTTAAGATTGTACTCTTAACGAAAATGCAAATGCATTGAAACTACTGACTACCCCTCACCCCTTAAGAAGGCTTCAACATTTGTGGTTTAGATAAGGGTCCGCTCTTTCTATTTAAAAAATTCTGATTAAAAACTATTTTGAATAATTCTTTCAACAAATAAAATAATTTGAATTATTTCGAAAATCCATTTATCACACTCGTAATGTGGCAACGCTTTGGAATTCGAAAAATTCGTGCAGTTAATAAGAATAATATTTGATTTTCATTAATTAGGTACATATATATTTTGAAATCTTTAGCAATAACTTAAGCAATCAAAGCAACACAATCATTTGCCAACAACAAATTCTCCATCCTTGAATTGTGCCACCCAAAAACAGCAGGTGCTTCACGCTGAGCGCCAACAAAGTAGTTTGCCAAGGCAATTAAAAGCGGCCTAATAGGCAGCGATTTCTTGCTTCAAATAATTAATTGCTTTTCAACACAAACAATGCGCTGCGCCGTGTTGCATGTGGCAAGGCAGCCATGCCACTTCATACGTCATTCAGAGGTGCAAATACACACATATGATTTCAGTGCGCGTGTGTGGGTGTATGAGTAAGCGCTTGAACTCACAACCTGCATTGAGGCATATGTCGAAATTTATTTATTGAAAGAAAAAAAAAAACAAAAATAACAACAACAGCAAATTGCAATACACCGTGCAGCATCTGTAGGTGGTGGCAATAAAACGCCGAGAAAGCGTAAAAATAGCGCTAATGTGGAAAGCACAAACTGCTGAGCCAACTCATGCCACACAGTGATGCCTGCTCCACTGCAGTTTTCTGCGCTCTTTGCCTCAAAATTTGTTGCTGTGTTTATTTTTTATTTTTTACACAACTGAGGCGCATTTCCAACACACATGATTCATTAAAAACTGCTGCTCCCCCATTTTATTTGCTTTTCGGTGTTTATTTTACGAGATATGCCTGTTGCAAACAGGAACACAGTCACTCACATATGAGCATTTACGAAAGCCACAAACGCAGGTCGCGGCGTGCCATGCAGTTCAAGCGTTCCAAAACACCTCATAATTCGATGTAATTGCGCGCAATCGAACGGACTGACGAAAGCCGGCGAAGTGGTGTTGGTGTGGTGTATATATGAGTATAAGTTTGTGTGTGGCAAGCAACTACATGCTTCATACCGGCGAAAGGTGCACATACCTCAGCCGTTCGTGGCATGCAACAGTGCGCTTATTGATTTTGGGATTCTTTACACTTCATTTCCGAATACTTCAGCCGCGGCGAATAACGCGGCTATGGTATAAAGCAACTGCAGCAAAAACGCGAGAGAGAGGTCGCACGGCGGTGGTTTAAGTTGAAGGTAGCGGTGTTGAACTCGCGTCTTAACTGGCTCCACTTGCAGTGAGGTACAAAGAACGCACACACACACACAATGATATAATGAAGTAGACTCTGCTAATGACTCAGGTAAATAAGCTGTGCCGGCCAAAAGAGCTGTGTGCAATCGGTGGCAGTCAGCGGTTTACAAGGCAACCTTTAAGTATGTGTCTCACGGCATACAAGTGGAAGTACATGGGTCTGCATGTTCAAACATTTACATATGTATGTACACTTAGCTTCCACTGTGTCCACTCTATTTGCATGCCCATTGCATTGTGTTTCTCTTGAAGCGCTTGTAAGGCATTCGCTGGAAATGCTGCAGCGCATCCCGTGTACAGTGGCATTTCGGGGAAGCGTGTCCAAACACATAAATAAATATTATTATCAAGATTACAAAGCTATAAGACATTCTAGCGGATCATTAGATACTTAAATACATACAAATGAAAATCCAAAGAATTTAACTGCTCACAGCGAAGCTGCTTTGCTCTCTGTTGCATCAAGTCTTCTATTATTGCTGGGTCTGCAGTCTAATTTCCGTGGAATTTGAAAAAAATCTCTCAAATATTTACACTTCAATTAGCAGCGTTGCATTTTCAGAATTTCATAATAAAAATTTTATTTATTTTTTATTTAATTATTTTCATTTCTAATTTACTTTACACACAAATATTTACTATTTCTCATCTATTTTTTTCCAGAAATGGGTCTGCGCTACTGTGAAACACCCTCAGTTGGCACTTGTTGCACCTTCAATATGGAAACGCGTCTGGCGCTGCAATCGCGCATGCATCTGGAGAAGCAATCCAAGGAGCAGATTACGAAGCTGTCGAATGCTTTGGCGGCGAAAGCGCAGAAATATAATTGTAAGTACAGGAATTTATACCAATTAAGAAGAAACGAATATCTTTTAACAGAAATATGATAAAGTCACACCTTGAGTCCACTAGAAATATGAATAAGTAATCACTCTTAGAATGCGGCGAATCGAACACGCAACTGGTACAATGACGATAAACTGGTATAATCGCTAAAAATATGGCATAGCAAGCGATTGTATGAGTTCAAGGAGCAAGCTCTTACGCTTTCTTACAAATTATTCGAGCCCCTTAATGTCTGAATAATTTTTAGAGAGTGGCGAATCGAACAAGCAACTGGTATAAATACATAATATAAACTGGTATAATGGCTAAGAGATGGCATAACTAGCGATTATATGAGTTCAAGGAGCAAGCTCTTCACACTCTCAAAAATTGTTCAAGCCTCATACTATACTAGGTAAGCTTTAGAGAGTGGCGAATCGAACAAGCAACTGGTATAATGCGGAAAAACTGGCATAGTCGCTAAGAGATGGCATAGCAAGCTTTCTTACAAATTATTCGATTCCCTTAATGTCTGAATAATCTTTATAATAAAAATAAAGGCGAATCGAACAAGCAACTGGTATAAATACAATCAACTGGTATAATCGCTTAGACATGACATAACAAACGGTTATATTCGTTCAAGCAGCCATAACATTTCCCCAGAGAGGCGTGTCACATTTTAATTTGTGGTTAAATGGGTGTCTGAAATTATATAATTTTCACTAATTCAACTTCAAGTGCTTCGTTTAGTAAGCCGAAACCGATTTCATGTTGCTCAAATAACAGTCGAGCATCATTTTTCAATTACACGAAATTTAAATTTAAAAACCGCACACAAGAGTCAAGAGGTCGAGGGTCGCTACTTGAGAAATTAAACCATTTCACTGTACGCGCCTGACTAATGTTCTCCGACACAATTAACTTGACACCCACTTGAACCGGAAAAAAGATGGATGAGCGGTGGAGCGCAAAGAGTGCAGGGTTGTATGCTCGCGTAACGGCTACACAAATCTGTGGCATGTCAGATGACACGCTGTCAATATACAGTGGCTTTGCTGCTGTTTAGGCGGCGTCCCTCCCCTACATAAGTGGCTGCGCAATGAACCGTTCACCCAAGCGACGTGTTGCGCATGCGCAGCGCTGCTACAAATTGTTGCATCCACATACTTAAGCGATTTGTTGCTGTTTATTTAATGTATGTTATTGTTATTGCTGCCGTCGCTTGTTAGTGTCAACAACAAACTGTGGCACTGCCGGATGTGGAGTTTTCCAATTATGTTCGATTAATGCTGAAACAAGGCAAATCTAATTTGGTGCGCCCAAATATAGTAATAAACAAATATAATCGCTTAATAAGCGGCAACAAACGTTGGCGGATGTCTCGCGCGCATGCGCCGATTGAAGTGGCACAGGGCACCATGACGAAGTGGATTTTTTGATTTATTCTAAATATTTAGTTTTTGTTTTTCATTTCTTTAATTAACATAATTTCCGTTCTGTGCTTTATTCAATTTATTAAAATCTCTTTTCTTTCTTTGCAGCCATCTTCCGTAAGCTCTTGGGCGAATCGAAAGAGGAGTTCCACAAAATGTTCACACGCACCTACGGCGTCATCTATCAGCAAAATTCCTATGTGTTCTCCGATTTATTCAATGAATTGGAAAATTATTACACGCGCGGACGCATCGATCTGCTGGAAGTGATGGACAAATTCTTCAACACGCTCTACCAGAAGATGTTCCAAGTGCTCAACGGACAAACGTTCGAAGAGAAGTAAGTTTCAATGAAATTTTTTTAATTGAATTTTGTAAGCAACAACAAAAAGTTGGTGCTGGAGTGAGGATCTAAGGTTTTAAGTGTCTGGAGGCTTTTTTTTATTAAAGAAGTGAATTCAGCGCAGTGTTGAAGGAAATTTTTTGATTGAATTTTGTAAGCAACAACAAAAACTTGGTGCTGGAGTGAGGATCTAAGGTTTTAACTGTCTGGAGGCTTTGATTTTGTTAAAGAAGTGAATTCAGCGCAGTGTTGAAGGAAATTTTTTGATTGAATTTTGTAAGCAACAACAAAAAGTTGGTGATGGAGTGCATATCTGAGGTTTTAAGTGTTTGGAGGCTTTGATTTTGTTAAAGAAGTGCTTTCAGCGCAATGTTGAAGGAACATTTTTGTTTGAATTTTGTAAGCAACAACAAAAAGTTGGTGATGGAGTGCATATCTGAGGTTTTAAGTGTGTGGAGGCTTTGATTTTGCTAAAGAAGTGAATTCAGCGCAGTGTTGAAGGAACATTTTTGTTTGAATTTTGTAAGCAACAACAAAAACTTGGTGGTGGAATGAGGATCTAAGGTTTTAAGTATCTGTAGGCTTTGATTTTGTTAAAGAAGTGAATTCAGCGAAGTGTTGAAGGAAATTTTTTGATTGAATATTGTAAGCAACAACAAAAAGTTGGTGCTGGAGTGAGGATCTAAGGTTTTAAGTGTCTGGAGGCATTGATTTTGTTAAAGAAGTGAATTCAGCGCAGTGTTGAAGGAAATTTTTTGATTGAATTTTGTAAGCAACAACGAAAACTTGGTGCTGGAGTGAGGATCTAAGGTTTTAACTGTCTGGAGGCTTTGATTTTGTTAAAGAAGTGAATTCAGCGCAGTGTTGAAGAAATATGTGTAATTTAAGCATATTATTTTTCAGTCAATATTTTATATGAAGTAAGCACAAGTAAGCCATTGACCTCCACTAAATATCTTAAATATATTGCGGTTAAAATAATTAGAGAATAATTTTTGTAAGTCTAAAGGCATAACAAGAGGTTTTACAAACCACAAAGTAACTGATACGAATTTTCTTTCCGACTCGCTGTCAACGGCCCGTTTTGAACAAAGCCATTGCCACGCACCAAAAATGCACACAATTGGCTTAAATTTCCGAAACTCTCACAAATACATATACATACATATATATATATATATATTTGCATGATATTTTCATTGCTCTTTGTTGACTTTGAGCAACGAAAGTGTGTGCGCGAGGGAAGTAGTGTTGACCAAGCTTGTCACCGAAAGTCAAGTACCATGACAAACAGCTTAAATTACCGCTTTGATTAGCAAACTGAGTGCTTAAAAGTTATGTATTTATGTACAGAGTGTAGATATGTACTCAAAAGCAGGCATGAGCTTGTAATTCTTCAGGAAAAAAACAGAAAAAGAGTAGTGAAAGAGTAAACGTACATGAAGGGGTCAAGTTCTTGCGGAAACAGCACTTGTTAACACACACATTTGCATGTCAGCATTTGATGGTCAGCGAATGGCTTCGAGGAAGAGTGGCCGAACCGCAACAGCTCGTGTTACCCACGCGTGCATTTCGGTTGACCAAAGCGTTTAAAAATGTTGCAAATAAAGCGAAGAGGAATATTTTTGCGGACTATAAAGGAAAATAACGGTTGAAGAAATGGCTGAGAATAAGAAAAAATGTGAAGAAAGGCAGAATTCATGAATATAAATGTATGAATGAGTATATAGAATTATGTATGTATATAAGTATATATATGTGCTAGAGTTCAACTGTTTAACTCCGCTTATAGACATTTATAGATCCACTGATAGTAGAATATGTACAAAAGGAAAGGCAAAATCGCCAAAAGTCATTTACAACAAATTTGTGAAAAGGCGAGTTGACACTTCGGCGCATACAACAGCGTTAACAACAACACAAAAGCATATAATAACACACACAAGTTGATGCTATCATATATTCACGCTCATTTACTTAGCTAACGCACACACAAACACAAATACGAAAAGGCATAAAGCACAAGCACACCTCATTCACAAGCAAATAAAAGCGAAAAATGGCCGGAAGCGCAGTGACTGGGCCAACAAGCCGTGTTCAAATGATCTTAAGTGCATGGAGCATGCATGTAAACACTCAAACACATACAGACAGACATAAAAAACAATATTTTCTTCTACATTTAATGCCTCTTGCTTTTTTGCCGCGCCACCACACTGCACCTCCTCTCCCTCTCTTCTCCGTTCATCTCCTCTATCTCTACTTCACTCCCTCTAAGCATACGCTGCAAAAGTTTTATAGCTTTGGGGGCGTCGGTGTAAATATGCGCGCTGTAACAATAATAAAATCAACAACAACAATAATATCACAACAACATTAACAAAGCAGTACAGTGCAGACCTACAAGTGCCACAGGCATTTCGCACAGACAGACACACTCATGCGCTAATAGTTAACATCACGTGTCTATGTATAAGCTAAATGCTGCACTTTTTCACACCTCCTGGAAATTATTCTATACATATTTACAGGCAGCAAAACAAATGTAACAAGACTTCGCTGAAGTTAGAAATTCTCTACAATTTTATTTAAACTTTGTTTTTCTTTCCACAATCAGCGCTCCATTGTCAGCGTTTAGGATTTAAGTTTCTTGTTTTTGTTTACTTTTCCTTATTTTATTATTATTTGTCCTTCTCAAAGGGTTAAGTGCAAACTTGAAGCACTTAGCTTTCTTTGTTTTCATTGCTGCTTTCGCTCTTTCTTTGTTGAAACATGAACTTTGATGAAATTGTAGCATCCTTCTGGTTAAAAGGCTCTGTAAAGCATGGGGATTTATTCAAATTTAAATATTTATTTAAAATAAATCAACTTGGAAAAGGTTCTGGGAGCCTAAGAAATGACTAATGAAATAAAATCTGGAGATTAAAAAGGTATTGTATCAAAAGGCAAATGGTTTGATCAGCCGAGCTCAAAAATATGATCCCGAAAGACGTTCTTCATCTTATAATCATTGAGATCATGAAAAATTATTTTCCCAATTTGATTAATAATTTTCTAATTTCTACCTTACAGATTCCTGAAATGCGTCAGCGAACATATGAAAGAACTGAAACCCTTCGGTGATGTGCCCGATAAGCTGGCTGTACAAATCAAACGTTCCTTTGTGGCGACGCGCACCTACTGGCAAGCGCTGCATACAGCCGCCGAAGTGTCGAAGAAGATGATGAATGTGAGTATCGTTACAACAACAACAAAACATTTTTTTATTTAATTATATTATTCAAAATTCAAATAAATATACTTATAATCTCCTCTCTCACCTTAGGTGCGCCTCAATGCCGACTGCACGGCCGCGCTCACGAAAATGCAACACTGTGGCGCCTGCAAGGGCTATGCGGAAAAGCCCTGCACGAACTACTGCGTGAATGTGATCAAAGGCTGTTTGCATTATGTGCACGAATTCGACACGGAATGGGAGAATTTCGCCATCGCCATGGACAAGGTCGCCGAACGGCTGCTGGGCTCATTCAATATTGTCATGGTTGTCGAGCCGATTAATATCAAAATCTCCGAGGCGATTATGAATTTCCAGGTGAGTTGAATGAACTGTGTTTTACACATATAGTTAAGCGTTAGTTGAGCGAAATACTGTTAAACGAAATTCATTCAGAAGTGTCGTAAAATTTAAATCATATACGAAAACACATAAAAGTCGTTCTTCGAAGCGTGTTACATAAAATTTGGTGAAAACTAAATACATTTTTGGTCCTCAAGCCGGTTTATGGTTTTAAGTGTGGGTCATAAAAATCATAGCATAAACGAACTGAAACTGTAGAAGTTGACAAATTTTAAGCTTTGATTTTTATGACGCTCTATTAATGTAACTAGTTTAACTGTTTTTCTTAATTAATTTTTATTGGCCATTAAATGTGCTAATTTTATTTTCGAAAATTATAATGAGACGTTTAAAGGGCTTTTCATAGATTTTTGTTTTATGAAAAGAGTTCCCAGTCTACTCTAAGTAACGAATTTGATCAAATATTTAGTAAATTGTCCCACTGTGCCTATAAAATTTAGTATTTAAAGTGGAATTTTTGTAAGTTTACGATTATTTGGCTCCTTCTAAATAATGAATTTGCCATCTATTATGAAACAAGAAAAAACGTTACAAGCCCTTGATTCCGATCGTTCAGTTTGTATGGCAGCTATATAATATAGTGGTACGATATCGGCAGTTCCGACAAATGAGCAGCTTCTTAAAGAGAAAATAACATCTGCAAAATTTCAAAACGATATCTAAGAAACTGAAGGACTAGTTCGTATATATACAGACAGACAGATAGACGGACGGACGGACGGACGGACAGACAGGCAGACGGACATGGCTAAATCGACTCAGTTCAACATACTGATCATTTATATATACACTTTATAGCGGCTCCGACGCTTCCTTCTGGGTGTTACAAGCTTCGTGACAAACTTAAAATACCCTGTTCAGGGTATAATTAGACTATTTAATTCTGCTCCTCCGCCTCCTATTGCTCCATAATAAAGCTAGTTTGATTGCTTTCCAAAAAGAGTTTCAAATTCTTGTATTTGAGTTTTTCTCACTTTTTTTTTAAATATCCGCTGCGCATGCGCATACCAACTACCACTCAAAAACCTCTAGCTACGCCTGTCAAATTAAATCTGACAACCGTTAGCGTAAGCAGGGCGTGCTAGTTTAATGCCTTCGCGGTGCCGCACACCCATTCGGTCAATGCTACCAACAAATCAAAGCTTTTAACACAGCGGATGCTGTTGCTTGCTAATGACGAGGCTTTGAACTATGCCTTGGCTGGCTTTGCTTGTTTGAGGCGGAAATTAGTATAAATAAAATTTATATATTTTCGATTTTCGCTTAATTAACATTTAAATTTATTGCTGCTTGGCTATTAGAGAGCGGCATCATCTGCCAAATTTAGACGCGCGTTATAACCAATTTTCTTTTCTTTTTTCCTTTTATTTCTTCATTTCTTGAAGTTTTCAACCGACATTCGAGTCGCTATGTAGGCATTGTGTTTACACTTCATTTGCTAATTAAAATTCTAGCACCGAGCTTTCAAGTTTCGCAAATTTATTACACCGCCTCTGTTTACAAACACGCCGCACGAACGTGTGTCAGCTGCTCTCGCGTTGCCACATGGACTCCACTGGCTGGCTGCCTGGCTGAGTCAGCGCAGAATTAAATTGCTCAGTTTTTGCTTTTTCTTTTATTTTACTTCAATTTATTTTGGCTTGTTTCTCAGTTTTATTGAATGTTTGCGTTGTTTACTTTTATTGCGATTTCGTTTCGGATTTTATTATTATGTTTAGCCTCAGCGCTTTAATAATTTGTTTATTTGTTGTAATTAAATTTACATTCCATTCTGCCAGTTCGCCAGTGAAATTTATAACCCGCGGCGATGCGATTTTCCTTCAATTTCTGTTTATTTCCTTTTTGCCTCACCTTCGCTTTGATCAGCTAATTTTCGGCTTTTCTTTTGATTACTTTGTGATTTGTGTGAAATTTCGAACAAAAAAGAAATAAATAAAATAAAAATAGTTCACCGTTTGGCCCAGATGTGAGTGCCTGACGTGATCTCAACGCCCCCGACGTAAGGTGTTTTCCGCAATTTGACAGCTCAGCTGTTTTCAATAACTGCCTTTACGTATCGCTCGGCATAATTTATTTCCCTCAATTTTGGGTATTTATTTATCCTCGTTCATTTGTGTATTTTCTCATGGCGCGAAAATGGATTATCTGCAAATATTATCCGCACAGTTTTCGCAAGTCTTCTACGAAATTCAAAGAAACTTTGCTAATTTATTGCTAGTAAACCAGACACCCACTAGCATTTGGTTTGTTCTATATTAGATTAACGGTATATTTTGGTTCAGACCTTGAAATTTTGCTGTTGTGTATTCAAATAAATCAGTACTTCAAAGAAAACGACGGGTGTTGCACCAATAAACACACCCATTATGTAAATTAATCGCCATTTTAATTTTAATTCTAATTTTGGGGGTTATTGAGATTACGTAGGTTGAAAGGTGGGTGTCTAATGGTAGAGAATCGTAAGTGGATTTGATGATATAGAAAATTTTTGAACTTTTCGTATTTGTATAGGTGTAATGGTATTGCTACTGGGGTGTGCTGAGATTGGAATTGATATTGGTATTGGTATTAGTATTGATATTGATATTTGTATTGGTATTATTTATCATTAGTATCTTGAATTTGCTATTGGTACTGGTACTGGTATTGGTACAGGTACTGGGACTGGTACTGATATTGATACTGGTATTGGTACTGGTACTGGTACGGGTGATGGTACTGGTACTGGTACTGGTATTGGTATTAGTATTAGTATTGGTATTGGTATTAGTATTGGTATTGGTACTTATATTGGTATTGGTATTGATACTAGTATTGGTTATGGTACTGGTAATGGTAATGGTACTTGTACTGGTACTGGTAGTGGTACTGGTGCTGGTACTGGAACTGGTACTGGCATTGGTACTGGTACTGATACTGGTACTGGTACTGGCACTGGTACTGTTACTGCTAATTACTGTAATGGTACTGGTATTGGTATTGGTATTAGTATTTGTATTGGTATTGGTATTAGTATTGGTATTGGTATTGGTATTGGTATTGGTATTGGTATTGGTACTGGTACTGGTACTGGTACTGGTAATGGTAATGTTATTGGTACTGCTACTGGTAATGGTACTGGTATTAATATTTGAGATTGGAATTGATATTGGTACTGTTACTGGTATTGGTATTGGTATTGGTATTGGTATTGGTATTGGTATTGGTATTGGTATTGTTATTGGTATTGGTATTGATACTAGTATTGGTACTGGTATTATTGGTGTTATTACTGGTACTTATTCGCATAATGATTAATTTCAGTACTGATTTCGTTAAAAATAGTAATTGTATTGGCAAATTAAAAATATTTTTTTTAATTTTTTAAATTTTACGTTCAATCTAATTCAGCTAATATATAACAATTTCAATAATTCATACGATACCTCTAGTTAAATGAGTGTAATATAAGCAAGTAAATCTGTGACCGCATTCAATGGCTCCTATTCTTTTTTATTTATAATCACATAGGCTTGCATACTTTGTGTGAATTGTTATGAATGTATGTATGTGGCATTTATGGTTAGCTAGTAGACTGGTGTTAATATATAGTATATTCCCGTATATATGCGTTTTTATCTGATTTCCTGTAATTGATAGCATTAAGTTGTCAGACATTTCACTTTCACGAGTGCAACAACACAACACAACAATGTGGACCCACAATAATCGATTATTGGTAGCTGAAAGCTAAACAAAGTGTTGAGTTATCACACAATCAACCACTTAGCTGTGGGGGGACTACCTGGAAGGTGTCAACACACACGGCGAATGGGAAAATGTGATATCTGAGCGCAAACATACATAACTCAGCTATTGAAAACCACTTCTGCGGTTAACTTGCTGCAATCGGCTGATGGTGCATACATACATACATATATGTAGTTGTAATTCACATTCAGTGTATTGAGTATGAGTATGCGTGTCAACGTGAGATATGAGCGCATCGAGTGCCAACAACTTGCAGTGTGTGAGGTGTCAATGCGGCGCTGATAGTGATTAGATATGCGCTTGTAAATATACATTTGTATGTAGTGGGTATATTCATAGCTACGTGGGCTTGGAAGTGGGTTCAAGCGTTCATCTAGCCATCCATATTTGCCCAGTACTTGACTGGTTATGGCACTTCATCAACGGAGATATGCTTGAGAAACTCTTGTGCGTGCGTGTGTGTGTGTGTATTCCTGCCTATTTTTGCTCCATTTTTTGTAGTTGTGTTTGTTGGCTCTCAAGTGGTAATTCATCATATTTCTCCGTTCGCTTATCATTTTCAATTATTCAGTTGAGTAAATCTCTTGCCATTGCAGCTCATTTGCGCTGAAAGTAGGTGAATTGTGGTAGACAATATTAAACAGATGTGAAGCTAAATATATATATTTATAGATATGTATACATATGTACTTTACTGTAAACATTTGAGCTCACATGACTATTTCATAGCCCAACAGCCTTTCCAGCACTGCCACATGTGTCTGCAGTGAAACCAATGACGCGGCTGTGGTTTGGCTGCTGTTATACAGCCACTTTGTTGTTGTTGTTAATTTTGTATTTTTTCAATGAAAATATGAAATTTATTTAAATTTTTTCTAAAGACATGGCGGTGTGTATATAGAGCGTTTCGTTATATTTAAAATTAATATTTGAGATCATAGCCTACTTTTAGGCGCTAGCCACAATAAAAAAAATATTTTATATTTCTACAATTTCATATTATATTTAACACATATTCCATCTCCTCTCTTACAGGAATCCAGTCAGTCAATCACCTCGCGCGTCTTCGAGGGCTGCGGACGCCCTAGCATCGGTCGCACGCGTCGCTCGGTCAGTCCCAAATTCAGTCAACCCATCGCCGTCCCACACCAACAGCCATCATCTGTGATTTTGACCAGCTCCGATTCGAAAGTGATACGCAAACGCGCCACGCTCGAGGTGCCCGCGGAGCAAATCGAGTCGGACATCTTGGACATTGACGCGGACGTCGATGATGCGATTGTGTTGCGTGAACGACGCGCTGCTGAGCCCATCTCGGAGGAGCAGAGCGCGGATGGCGATAAGGCAAATGAGGATGTGGGCACCAGCGTTGGTGCGGCGGGCAATGGTGGCGGACGCGGTGGTGGCAAGCGACGCAAGAATCAGCAGAACCGCAAGAACGACGATGACAATGGACACGATCCGAATCTGGATAAGTTGGTGCGCGAGATTAGACAGCGTGTGAAGGAGTCGAAGAAGTTCTGGTCCAATCTGCCGCATCAGATTTGCAGCAACGATGAGATCTCCACGTCTTCCGATGTCGATGGCATGTGCTGGAATGGACACACGATCGATAGGTGAGTAACGCGTGCACACAGCATTTATATAGGAACCCATTTAAAACTTTTACTTGCTTTCTCTACAGGTATATGCATCCTGTGACCACCGAGCAGACCCGCAACCCCGAATTCCCCGGCAATCCAGCAACCACGAGTCAAACATCGCAAGTGGCCACACAACTCTTCTACCTGAAGAATGTCATCAATCATCTGCGCAATGCGTACAATGGTCAGGATGTAGATTGGAGCGATCAAGGTAAGTCCAAAAACGAAGCATACTTTTGTGCGCGACAGCCGTACTTACGTTTGTTGTTGTTCCGTTTCAGAAGATGCTCTCTATGGCAGCGGCGCTGGCTCTGGTGCAGGCAGCGACGACGAGGATGACGATGAGGGCTCTGGACTGAGCGGCGGTCCATTTACACCACCACACCTGAAACCCACCGACCGTCCGGGCTCCATGCCGGCGAACAATATCGACGACGAGGACGAAGAAGACGTGGAGGAGCGTCGCATTACGGACTCCTCGCATACAACACGTCCCAAGTATACCGGCAGCGCTGGTACAGCTGATGGTGCGGCTGCTGGCGGTGACACGAACTCTATCGACGAGGACGAGGATGATGTCGACGATAATGATTTGAACGAGCAGAAGGGCGGCAGTGAGAATGCGGGCGCGAAGACTGCACCTAAAATGTCTTTGCGGCGCGCGTTGTTGTTGTATCTGCTGCCGCTCTATATGGCGTGGTTTGGCGGTGTTGTTGCCGATATGCTGTGATTCGTTGTTGTTGCTAGTGCTTAAGTGCGGTCGATTTAAGGACACGGGCAAATGGTGTGGCGTGGTAGGAGTGCGTCGAATTTTTATGAATTTTAATTTGTATTTTGTGAGGTTAAGTGCAGTCGAGTGTCAGGGGAGTGGAAAATGTGTGCGCAGAGTGTGGTATAAAAATAGCGTAGCATGCTTTTAGGCGTCAAAAGTGATTTCGGCGTTTATTTCAAGGAATTTTCAAAATATTTTGTCAAAATGCAACTAAAATATGTTACGTAAGCTTCCTTTTAGCAATTCAATTTTGATAGACGCTTTAATTTTTTTTAATTTAAATTTTAGTATAAAAATTTATAATTTTGGTTTATTGCTTTTTTATGCCATACTCAAGCCGCTTGAATTTCAACACAAAATTCCATCGCTCAAGCACTTAGCAAGTTATTACCTAGAAGATTTCCGTAAATTTCGACCAATGTTTGGCATGCTGCAATTTTGTGTATTTTCAATGTTTCATTGTAACATACTTTTAGGCGCTTTAGTAATTTAAAATGAAGAAAACTCGAACAAAAGCCTAGCAATGAAGTTCAAAAACTGTCAAAGACCTTCCAACACTACTCGAATGTTAGTGGAAGCTATGTGAAGGTCTACTTTTAGGCGCATTTCTATGTAAACTTGTATTATAATTACTTATTTTTTTGCGAATTTTATGCACAACACCAACAACAAGAACAAACATGTTTTAGCATAAGAATGAAGAGAAAATTATGAATTGAACTTGAAGCGAAGCAAATCATTTATATACGTAAACAAGAAAACAGTTATAAAAAGTTCAATAGCTGATAAGAGCATAAAATTAATAATGAATTAACTTAAATTAAAATTAAAATTAAAATTAATACTTATGTACCAGCAATTATCCTTAAAAGTACATGCAAAATGGCGTTGAGTGTGTGTGGGTGTGTGTATGAGGCGAGTACGAGTATATGCATTTGTGTGTGTGTGTGTAAACTGTGTGATTGCCGGAGTGTGTGTGTGTGCGTGTTAATTTTGTAGAACTTTTTTTAGAAATTTCTTTCTTTCATACTAAATTTTTGTTGTAAACGCATGTCCGTTAAGTGCATATTTCTGTATTATATTTAAACCACTATAAACTGCAAAAAAAAAAAACAAAAAAAAAATTGTGTGAAAAATAATGATATATAAGTGTGTTGAAAAGTGTAGTAGCATTTTAGGCGCTTTAATGAATAATGAAGTATTTAACATATAAGCATATAATAATTTATATATTATATAAATACATTTTCTAATAAAAACAAACTGATATAATTATGTATTAAAATAACTGTAAATTGATTTTTTTTTTAATTTTTGCAATTGTGTGCGTTTTGAAATGGGTAAAAATGGTATAAAACTGAAAAAATAAATACTGTAAGCTAGGCATAACTGTAAATTGATTTTTTTTTAATTTTTGCAATTGTGTGCATTTGAAATGGGTAAAAATTTAATAAAACTGAAAATAAAAATACTGTAAGATAGGCATAACGGCACTTTAGGGAAGTCTTAGAATACGAAAATGTTTCAAAATATATTTTTCCAAATACGTAATTGCATGGAGACTAAATAAAATATTTTGAAAAAAATATTTAAATGTTTTCGGTTTTCAAAATATATTTGATTTAATTTTTATTATATTGAACTTCCATAAAAACGTTGTTTACTGGCTCTGAAATAAGTTGTTTTCTTTTATTTTTAAAATTTCAATGAAAGTTGATAAAAGATATTAAAAATGTTACTTTTTTGAAAATTTTTTGAAAAATATTTGCTTTTAATTTTTGAAGCTTAGTATTATTGAACTTCCACAAAAAAAAAAATATTTCTGACGTTCAAACTAGATTTTTTTTCTATTTTTAAAATTTTAATGAAATTTTAAGAATAAAAATTCAAAATATTAATTTTTGAAATATCTGCAAAATAAGAAATGTCAACAACTCAAGCAAACATACTTTTATACCTGTTAAAACCACGAAGTATACGTAAAATCTGTATAGGATTAGACCAATATGGTAATGAAACAATCAAGTTTTTAAATTTTCAAAATATAAGAAAATTTTGACTTTGTAAAGAGTACCGTTATTCTTTCGATTAATTTCAATGTGTCGATTTTTGTTGTTGTTTGTTTTTCGAAAAACTGTTTTTGAACTAATGTTTCGAATATTATGCCTTTTAAAAACTGTACCGAATATTAAAGCATACATTTAGGCTGACCTAAGCATTTACCGTGAATATAGAGCATAATTGATATTTTTTGTTTCAAAATTCGAATATTTTTTAATATTTTTGTTTTCAATTAACTGAAAAACCAATAGTTTTATGAATGCATTTAAACTGTAAGCGTAAGTTAGTGTTAGCCATAGTAGTTATGACCTCTTACTGAAATTAGAAATTATGTGCTGCATAGTATATACATATTTTTATGCAATTAGATACAGCCATTAATGCAAACTTCTTTAATTTATAAATTATAATTATATATTATAGTTATACATACAAACATACATATATTTAGTATATATAGCATATGTAACTGAAACTTGTGAGTTGTAGCAGAAGAGAATGTGATGATTATGAAAATTTAAAATATAACAAATAACAAATAAATGTATACAAAATTAATAAAAATGAGTTTTTATGCAAATTATTGCATTTCTTGATTCAGAAGTGGTAAGTATTCAAAAATACCGAATCTACTAACACTTCTTGGCGAGACTTTACCTATGCATGTGTATTTGAATATGCTTTCTAAACACTTAAATCGCTTTAAAATACAATAATAAGCAGATAATCAGCTTATCAATAGGTTAACACGCTGACAAATGGCTACTAAATGATCAGCGGTTTGATATTTACTCATACATACATAGAACTTTACATGCGTGGCGCGTGCAGAGGCTCTTCATTAACTCTAAAGTCCAACTATTTACATCACAATGTCACCTCTTATGACTGAAACCAATCTCTGTTATATAAAATATAATATTTTATTATTTTCTCTCAACATACATATACATATATATTAAAATATACAGCTATGTATAAACACATATATTTTAGGAAATATATAGATATATAGACTTAATAAATATTATGTATGCACATATGTTTGCATATATTAATTACTGGGAGAAGCACTGACGTCAACTGCTCTAATATTTGTACAAGTGTTTTTTTTTTTAAACTCTTGGTTCTATGATATTCTAGAAAAGCGGTAGACACGCAACACCATATAGTACATTGATTTCTTAGAGACTCACAAATAAATTTAAAATTTTCACTGAAATATGATATTACAAACTAATTATGCGCATCAGCCTTAAAATATATTCGCAACAATTAGAAAAGTAGTTGAGAGTGCATAGCACTGTGTGTCATTGAGCACTACTCCATTAGTAACTTTAAAATTTCACACTGCCTATTGCTGGTCAGTACATTTAGGCTAGTTTTCGTTTTGGCCATTGAAGGCGCACATTACTGGACCGTATATAAACACTAACTCTACACCTCCACCGCCGGTCGCGTTTTGAAATAGACGAAGACAACAATGAGTAGCGCGAAGACGCAAACTGCTGGTATTACAATGGTTTTCAATTGGTTTTGTATCTCCAGATTCTCGAGTTTACGCTCCTTCTTCTGCTTGCGTGTTTCTTTCACTTTACCACGAAGTTGGCGCATTTTGCTATAGTTTAGCTACTTGCTGCACGCTTGTAAGGGAAACTGTAGATAAAATATATAATTAATATGCCGCTACTTTAAGTCATAATTTTGAAAACTCACTTGTAAAACTGTTGGTTAATACAAAACGAAAAGCACTTGCTGCGGATCTGTTGCTCCAACCACTTGTCGAGTGATTTTTGACATTTGACTACGTCAACACATATTTTGGCTACGGAGAAAGTTGGGGCCAACAATGTTGCCAACGCTAAAGAAAGTGGCCGCCAAAAATTTAATGGGGAAATTCATTTTAAACATTTAAGGGGCAGTTTTGGATGCTTTAGTTATATTATAAACAAATATATACAATATATTAAAATTAAATCTCTTACACACTGTTAAGTTAAAAAAGCCAGTTATTAACAAATAACTAATTTATAGGATATTGGTGACTTTATTTTCCATAAAAATAGTGTTTTGCACCAAATTATAAATTTAAAATTATTTCTTTCTCTACTATTGCTAATTTTAATTGCTACTTTAGTTTACACTTGAAATTTACAACGCTCATTTGCCGTTATCCATGAAGTCTTTGGCTTCGTTTATCTTCGCCGCCAAATAAGGTGAGCCACCACGATCAGGATGATTGAGTAACATGATCTTTTTGTGCGCATCCTTTATCTATTTAAAATAAAGGCAATTAATATAAATTATAAATAATTAAGACATAATAAGAAGACTAACCTTCAATTTTGACGCACTAGGACTCACACCCAATATTAAAGACGCCTCACGTTTATTCATTTTAGGATCGAAACCACCTTTGTAGTACTTGGAGTTTGCCAAACTTTCCGCATCAAATTTTGGTAGATTCTTCAAGGTTTCATTCAGTTTGGTGGCCATAGCAGGCATGCGGCGCATGAGGTGTTTTCCAGCGAAGCCAACAGCGGCTAGACCAATGCCGGCGACAATAATAGAACTTGCCTGTTAAACAAATAAAGTTGATTAATAAATAATATCATCAAAGGTAATACAGGGAACTTACCATTTTATATAAGAGCCTTTAAATCCTCCTGGTGTATGATTCTAGTGGTTTCACAAATTACGATGTTGTTTTCACATACTTCTTATACAATCCAAAATGTCAAAGTCAGCTGTAGAAGATGAACCGAAAAAAAATTTAACAAAATGTAGTGCTGCCATATTATAATGTGTACTCAAAATTGCTTTAATTTTCTTAATTGCATTTTAGATGATGTTTTTCATATAAAATATCACAATAAGTTGTATAAAGCTCACTACCACACACAGTCCATTTTCAATTGATATTTTCGATACGAAGACTATTAAAATTTTTCGTGAATAATTTCGGTTCAAGTGTTGCTTCGATCACCCTGTGTCGTATTCTTGTACATACGGCAGCACTTTGTTACTTTATCGCGCTTTTTCTCTTTATCTTATCGTATGTTGTTTTGCAAATTCTGCAAAGGAAGTTTGAAAGCTTTTCCAGCGTCGCCGATAAGCTTGCAATTGTAAAATAGTTAATGGAAATTGTGTATTAAAATATAGGAAGTATTCCTAAAGATTTGCAAACCAATTGCTTAAATGATTGATTGGATATTCGACATAATTTAATATTTATATTCTTGCGAGAAAGAGCACAAAAATAATGCGCAATAATTCATGATAACCAGTGCAAATATGAACAAAGGATAAGGATAAATTTGTGAAGGACAAACAAAAACGCTTCTAGAAACTATCGGCCATTCCCATAGGCAGAAAATAAAGACTTGTCTGATTGGAAAGCAGGCAAAGCAACTGTCTTTTTCTTAACGATTTTAAAAATAGTGGACAGCTCGCAATTTTTTTTGTTAAATCGTTAATATTTAGGTAAGCAGCAGATTGTGCTGACGTCGTGTTTTCAAGTTATAAATAGAAACAATGGTATTTGTGGTCAGTGTATAGCAGTCTAAAGTTAAATAAAAGGCAAATGTAAAAAACTCGTTAATTTGATGCATTCATATGTATTCGGTGTATCTTGTTCAAAATTAAGTGGATGAATAATTTTCAAGCGATCAGCTGTTTGGCGTTTACATCTGACCTCGCTGTAGTGCTATTGGAGGGACTGAAATGTGCACATCAAATAAATTCGAATTGGATAAACAATAGTGCTCTCTCTGTCTCGCTAGTACGTATTGTGTGACGTATTCGTTGATTGTTTTTGTTAGTTCTGCTTGGCAGTGCAATAAAGTTTACATTTATCTGCTTACGTATCGTTACGTCTTTTATGGTCATCTCATTCGTTTTCATGGTTTCCGCTTTGGCATCTTCTGCATACGAATTTCGAATTTCCACTGCGTCGAAGAAATATTGTCAAAAAGTGTCGAAAAAAGCTGCAAAGCAAACGTAGAGATAACAGAGCGAATAAGAAAAAAGTGGCGAGTGACACAAACAGGAAAGTGGTTGCAGTAACAGTGAGAAAAGTGTTTCACAATTTATTTTCTTTGGGTTATTCAATATTATTTATGTTTGGAAAACAAGTGGAATAATAAGTATTTTAGCAATTAAGCGAAAGATAAAATCGAAATAAGTGTGCGTGTGAATGTTCTCTTTGTATTTGGACCAGCTAACTGTGGCTCAGGTCATAGCTCTGCTGCCTAGTGCTCGTGGTATTGGTGGTAGTTTTAGCATATATTGTGTGCTCCCACCCCTTTAATAAATCACTCGCTGCAGCTGGTCCAGCACACTACCAAAAAGTGTTTTTAACGTCATTAAGCACAAGTGCAACCGCGAAAGCCCTTAATTAGGAGCACCTCCAATTCGAACAAACCTAGCTCACCAGCAAATTCAACAACATTTTTTTTCTAACTTAAACGCATTGCACAGCCGTCAAACTGGAGCGTATACCGGAGTACTTGCGCGACACCGTCGACTGGCTTATGGGGTAAGTGTTACTGAATCTATATAATAACTATTTTCGACAATTACGCTGCGAAACATGTTAATATTTAGTTTATTAAATTTTATGTTTTAGCAACATATACATATTTGACCATTCCGTAGCAGTTGACCAAAATAATCAAGTTTCACCGAGTTCTGCAACACAGCTTAGACTGTCACAAAATCCTCTCCAAAACTGTCGTCCCCATGTCAGCAAGGCCCAACACCAGGCACTCACGTCAGCCGTCACATCGTTGTTTGCTGTGGGTGCACCTGCTGTGGGACACATACGTAGATTCTGTTATATGTACAAAATATTGTACATGTCATAGTCATAGTATCATAGAATACTTTGTACATTTTCGTTTTGTTTTTTTTTTGGCTGCTGTGTGTACAAAGTACTTATGCACATATTGTGTATAAAAATACTGGCTATGACTGCCTGCCACTTTTTGCCGATTGCTTCGTCGCTTAGTTGGCCGCTTGCCAATTGCCCTCATTTCAACAAATTTTGCCACTAATTCAGCCACCACAAGCAAGTAATCTTGCTGCCGCTGCTGTTTTTGCGTGCGCTGTCCTGCTGTTGCCCACTACCACTTGGCACAATAATCTATTCTCCTTGCCGCTGTTTTATGCATTTTCTATACATGCGCTTGCTTATGTTCCAAGTTAAAGCCACACTATGTCATTTTTCATTTCATTTACATTTGCCATCTATCCTATCATATCACCCACTTATCCACGTACAGCACAACAGCAACACACACACACACACAAAATACACTTTCATATCAAAAAATCTAAGCCATTTCGTTTTCTGAATCACTCAAGAAAATGTTAAGTGTAGACTTTTGTTGTTGTACTCCTGCTTTAGTTCTAAAATAGCTTGCCACTCTCATGTTTGTTTGTATGTTTGTATATTCGTATATTTGTGAAAATTTTGTGCTTGTTTGTTTTGTTATGTATTTTGGGATTTTTCACACGCTTTTCACATTCATAGTTCGGCCAAATCGATGTTACTTATTGATTTCTCAATTCGTTGTGCTTTCTTTAGCTTTGCTGAAGTATCGTCTGCAAATTTCTATATTTTGTGTTTGCCATTTATTATGCCTTTTGTTGTAACACAAATGCTTACGTATTGTTTTTGTTTTGTGCACAAACAGTTTCTTGTTACGCATTGTCGTCGTCTGTCAGACATACCCTTGTGTGTGGGGTCACTTAACAATCTGAGTGGTTGGGTTCTGTGGCGGAAAATGCGAGGTATTTCGCATTGCTAGCGAAAAGGATCAGTTGTGTGTGCTTTTGTGATTTATAACTTTATTAATTAGAAATGTAGTGATTTGGGTTACGCAGGCTTTGTGGTTCTCGATTGTTTTATACAGATTTATAGTTCTAGATAGTCTAATGAAGCTGAAAATTGAATAGTTATGAAGTGAAGTTTATGTCTCACTTTAGAATATCTTATTTTTGAAGCAAAACCTTTTTCTTATTTGTAGGATATGCCTTAAAAGCCTTCAAAGAAGACAGTTGACCCAACAACACCGAAGGAAAACTTTTAATTTTGAACAAATCTAATTTAAAATCTAAATATCTTTTACATATATATTTTTTATTGTAGAAAATCCATTGCCGGACTCAATTGTTTCACACGTTAAACCGACTACCTACAATCAGCTGTGATATAGATCGGTACTGACATTTCTTAAATGTATTTGCCATTGAGGTCACCCATTATGCTATTGCTGTGCAATAAAAGTATATTTGCGGAAATTGCTTATCTCAAGTGACTTTCTATTGAAACATGCAATTGTGTACTATTTCTAGCAGCTAATTAACTGTTTATTGTCTAAACGTCATACGTCAAATGCAGTTGTAGTTGTAGCAAGCAACTAGCTGCTGCCGCCCACCTATAACTCTATGTATAGGCAACAACAATCGCAAATATACTAACCGCTCATACATTTACAATTCACATTTTATTTTTGCTCGCTCAAATATTTATTATTTGTTTATATATTTTCAAGATAATACGCAATGCCAACAAAAGTCTCGGATCAGAACAGTAACAGCAATAGCAAGACCACAAGTCGTACGGCTTTACTTTTATCAGTTCATTGACTTGCTGGTAAACAGACGAAAGATTGTTACTGCTGCATTGTTGTTGTTGTTATTATTTCATTTCTGTTAATTTTACATTAACTTATTGTTGTTGATTATTTGCCCGTTTATGTTTGTATTTAACTTGTCGATAATCGCAATTATGTCAGACAATTTTTTTTTTTTGATTGCTTGAGTGTTATGAAATTTTGAAAATTGCATTGTTTAAATAAATTATATTTAATGCTAATTAATATTTCCATTTATCCGGGCACGACTCGAGCGGGCGGTAGCCGCTGTGTCTAGCAGCCGCTGTAGCGCGGCACGTAGACAGGCGTTTGATGTACGCTCAGTCTCCAGACAGCCGGGTTGATTATTTTGCACGCCGTTATCTGGTTCATCTTAATTACATACTGAATTATCGCGTTTGCGTTGAATTTTGAAAAGCTTAATTGTTATTGTAGGTACATACATGTCAAGCTATAGTCATTGCTTTCGAGTTTTAATAATTTCAATTAAACAATTGTTTCGTCTACACACACACACATGCATACATAAATGTATGTGAACACCGAGAATTATAGATAAAATCAATCAGAACTAAACTACATGTGTCCGTCGCTTTTTACAGCGAGTTTGAATTGTTTACCAACCAAGCACCGATTAAACCTGATTTTACGCTATCGAATGGATGACTAATGCGTTGCCAACTATCTCTTATGATTCATGCAATATATTAATTATCTATGTTTGTAAATAAATTTATTTTAAAATTAATCTTTTAATTAGAATAAATAAATAATTGACAGCTGTCAAGGTTTTACCACCAAGCATAATGTTGCCATATGAAAATAATTATTTTGCTGTCAATTCACCAACGCTTTTCGAAATGCTTTCATTTAAATATGAAAGTAAAAATTTCACGCCCGTTTATCCAGCTCAGTCCCCCAAATACAAACATAAATAGATATTTCTTAAAGCCTCCAATCATCGTACGCTTTTTGCTTGACTTTTAAGGCAATATTAATTCCCCTTTTACAGCGCGTCTGTTGGCTAACCCAGCAACTGTTCCGTTCACCTTGTCATTTCACTTGTCTGAAGGTCATTTCGGCATTCAGTAAATCCTCTAATATGTCGTCTTAGCTTATCGTTCGGCTCTTAAGCGTTTCGAATGCGTTGACCTCGTGCTCATATCTGTCGCTAATCTGCTGGCAATAAATCTGTGCTTTTTTATGATTTTTCTTTTCCTTCCATTTTTTTATTTAGTTGGCTGATTTTGCACTCAACCTTCTATTGAACTTTCACTGCGTGAGATTTGTGTCTCTGTGCCAGAAATGTGTAACGTTTTTACTGCAGTGTTGTTGTTGTAATATTATGTAAATAATGTATTCAATTTGTTTCTGTTTTAACTGTGTCATTCCTTGGTCAATTTGATATATGGGTAAGATAGTCTTGTAAAGGTTGATGAGGGAGTTTATCACGTTGTAGTCGAGTGTGTGACTTGTTGTTGTAACGATTATCTATCCCTGCCGGAACGGAATGTTGTTGTAGTAGCGGCATAAAACATTCCGCAAATAATTTTGAGGAATGCTGCCGATTTGACAGTCCTTGGCCGGATAAAATTCCGGGCCCGTTCCGGTTGCGTAGAACCGACTGTCGTGATACTTATCTGGTGTAGAGGTTATCCGTTGTCGTTGAAGTCATCAAACGGGAGGCCCAGAAACATGCTGTTTCGATGGGGTCGGACCAAACGGAAAGGGGTGTTAGATGAGTAGGGTTCGTTGGGTATGCAAAAAGGTGGTTAGTCTCATGCGGGGAATCATTGTATTTTGTATGTCGGGGTTTAGTCTGGATAAGTAGGAGTTTAACCTGCTACAATATCCAGATCGAAGTTGCGTAAGGGTCACTCTGGTTTCACGCTGTGGCTGTTTTTAGTGTGTGGCTGTCTTTGGGTGCTACCGGGGCTAAAATTCTGGTCGTTAAAAATTCTAAAATTCTAGAAAAAACATACAAATAATAGACTCCTCTCTATAGACAGTGTATGGCCCCGACCTGTAAACTATTTTCGGACTTTAAAATGTTCCTCATGAAGAACCATCGTAGACGGCAACCGATTCCACTGATAACCTCCAATCTTCTCTGTTATTTCCGCCTCAATTTCGATTTAGCTTAGAAGTTCAAGGTGCGTTGCTCTTATCTCTGATGTTTCATGTCGTTGGTCAAGGCTTCATTGTCATCATGAATATTACATCTTATAGTTAACATATATTCCTGCAATTTCACTTAATTCCACGCCACTCTGCCTTGCTTAAGTCAAATGGTCCCCCAAGAGATGCAAATAATATTTGTTAAAAGCCTTTTCACATTTAAAATTTTAATTTGGAGAGAAATATCTGTTTTTGATATCCCACAGCGGCGCCATTACTCACCTCTCTAGATGCTGCCTTAAACACTTTAGCCTTTTTGCTACTATCTTTCAAATATTTATGCAAATAAATGTTAAGTAAGAAGCGTACAACAACAAGAACAACAACAACATGTTCATACACTAGTGATGCTGAGAGTAAGCACAACTAAAGTGTCCTTTGCCTCTTAAAAAATTCATTAACTTAGCAAAAGTGAAATGAAAATTCTGAGCACGGCAACAACAACAACAAAAAATTACATGAAAATATAATATATTTATATAAGTATGTATGTATATAAAAGTATATGTATGTTTGTATATGTATTTAGGTGCTCTCTATGTCATATGCCACGTACGTATCTACCATAAATGTGGCAACGCTGGCATATCTATTTATTTATAATCTGCATAATTGGAAACGGAATTGGCAAAAAGAGGCCAACCAACAACGGTGGCACAGAAAATCCTTTGCGGCAGCAACAACAAAAACAACAAAAACAACAAAAAAAGAAAAATAAATAATAATAAAAGAAATTGCAATAATGTGGAAAAGGCAAGATGAAAAGTGGTCCATATTACATGGACACAGCTGACTTACATATGCATTTGTACGTGTGTATGTATGTGTGAGTTAATGCAAGTTTTGCATTTTTAAGCGTGTCTCTGTGTGTGTGACTGTTCAGAATTATGCCACATGTCACATATGTCTGCTGCTGCTACTGCTGTCACTGTGGCACATCTTCAAACCCAGGCTCAGCCATCGTTCATCATTGGCATCAACGAGCTGCTGCCTAAAGAGGTGCAGGCATTTGTAGGTGTGTTTTTTTTTGTAGATGTGTGTGTCTGTGCTGTCGCCGTGAGTGTCGGATATCAGTCTGCTGGCAGCAGGCAGCAGTGCAAATTGTGTACTATTGATTTTCAACACTTTAGCGCCAACTGTCATAAAAAAAGAACCCACAACAACAACAACAATAGTAAACATAACATCATATATCACACAGTCAGTCAGTCAGTTCAGTGACTAAGTTTGCACACTCAAGTGTTGTATTCACGCATACAAACATACAAACATACTTGCAACAAACAGCTGCTCTTGCATTCTCAACAGCCTCCTCCTCCGTATAGCACAAATAACTTTATGACACTGCAACTGTAGCCACAACCACAACAACAACAATTGTCATAAAAAGCGCCAGTGTGGGCTGACAGCGCATGCTATGAGCTGAAAAGTCATCACTGCTGTGGCAAAATGGGAGCTTGTAAATTGAAAATGAAATGGCATGGAAGCGCGCTGTGAGAGGTGTATAAAAACCTTGAGAAAACATTAAACAAACTTTAATTAAATTAGAAGGCGGCAGTGCGACAACTACAAAGCAAACACACATACACACGGTCACAGAGAGATAGACACAGCCATTGAGCGCTGGCAAGTGTCTAGGAAATCACTTTCGCTTGCGTACGTGATTGATTTTTGCACTGCAACAACACATTGGTACCGCAACAACAACAACAACACCATAACAATAGCCAAGCACTAAAGCAGTCGGCTTCGGAATTTAATTTATTTTCATTTTTAACTGTGCGTTCTCGCTGCCTGGCGAGCGACCACCCACGCCGCCAAGCCGCGAACACTACTTCTCCACTTGCATGCGTGCAACACTGCCACAATTGGCGTTGGTTTGGGGTAGTTATTGTTTGCAGTTGCTTTTGTTGTTGTTATTGTTGCTGCTACTTTGGTTTGGTCATTAAATCGCGCTTTTGTCTGATTTCCGACCACGGTCAACGGTGATTGCAACGAAAGATCGTCGGAGAAGTCAAGCGCGAGTACGGTGTAGTGCTACTGTTGAATTTTTGCTTGTAGAAACAATTATTTATTGACTTTTTTAATTTTGTAAAAGGAAAATATTAATAAAAAAAGGAATAAATAAAATTAATTACTACTTACTTGCTATAAACATAATTATACTTTCAATTATTTAATTTTTTCCTATTTAATTTAATTTAAATTTTTTTATTAATTTTGTTTAATTTTTTTTATTATTTTTTTACATTAAATTTTGTTTAATTTTTTTAAATTTAAATTTTTTTAATTTTTATAATTTGTTTTGATTTTTTTTAATTTAATTTTTTCTTAATTTTTATTAATTCTTTTTTTAATTTTTATTTTATTTTTTAATTTTTTTTTAATATATTTTTTTTTTATTTTTATAAATTTAATTTTTTTTATTTTTTTTCAATTCTTATCATTTTTTTTTGTAATTTAATTTTATGAATTTTTTTTAATTATTATTAATTTTTCTAAATTTATTTTTTGTTTTTTTTTCAATTTTTATTATTTTTTTTTTAATTTAATTTTTATTAATTTTTTTTAATTTTTTTTAATATATTTTTAATTTTTATTATTTTTTTAATTATATTTTCTAATATTTCTTTCATTTTTATTTTTTTTTTTTCAACTACAACCATCAATTTTACAATAAATTTTCCGAAAAAAATATTTTTTTACCTTGAAATTACTTTCAAAAACATAATTTTGCATTCATTTCCTGCTTCCACATTATGTTATTATTCCATCAAAATATCACTGTGCCTTTCGCTTTTCCTATGTGCGCCGCATTTTCCTTCCGGTTTTTCTGCTTTATTTTTTCTCCAATAAGTTTCGTTGTTGTTGTTGTTCCAACATTTATGTCAGGCGTCATTTTCGCCACCATCGGCGCTTCAAGAGTCGTGCCACCAATATTTTTGTTGTTTTTTTTTGCACTTTCCACACGACTGCCAGCTGGTTTTGTGTGCGCGCCAGCGATTTTTAGGCTTCAGTCGCATTCGGCAATTTCGTGCGGTTTGTTGCTTCCACTCGAGCCGCCACACACTATTTGCATTCGCATTTGCATTGTGTGCAGTGAATCCGTGCGTTCGCATTTCATACGCATTCGGTGCATACGCGTCGCATCCTTGCTCCTGTCTGACGCACCACAATGAATTGGGCCATTTCGAACTTAACGGGCGGCAATCGTGTCAGTCGCGCCATACTCGTGCGCTACTCCGCCGTGCCTTTGGCCTCCGATGCGGCGGATTCGGTGCCGCAGACACCATCCGCTTCCGGTGCATCGAGCGCGAACGCGTCGACCACAACATTTCCGGGTGCCTCGTTCCTGCATGCGTCGTCGTCCTCGACGTCGCGTCACAATATTCCTGGACGCGCTGTGCGCGGTGGTGCCGCCGCCACACAGCTAGCACTGCCACTGGATGTGGAGGAGACGGTCACCTGTTTTTGTAGGTAAATTGCCAAAGCGCGCCTTGTCAGCGTTCAGCCTTAAGTAATTTTACTGCAGCTACTTAAATTTTCGTTTTACCCTTGACCAAAATTTTGTTACAAAGTTGCACAAATTACTTTTCTCTAAGCCTTTCTAAAAATAACACCTGTCTAGCTCGTTCCACCGCGCGGGTAGTCTAATTTGTGTGCATTGTTGTTGTTGTAATTTTTGTCTTCTTATTTAGAACCCCTTGTTTGTCTTAGCTAACGGTATATTCGACTTGCGTCGCTAAGGTGTGAAACTACAGCAAACTTATAGGTCTTCGCCTCCCTGCTTAAGTCTCTACAATTTGTAGTGCAATCGATATTTGTTTGCAAATTTTTACTGTTGTTGTTGTATTTAGTCACCATCTCCCACACCACAAATGTTGTCTAAATATAGTAAAAATAAAACACTCAAGTCGCTGGCCGGCGCTTATGTATCTTTTTGTAAACGAAATTGTTTATTATTTGCTGTAGACGTCTACGAACCAATATGTATTGGTTGGCGTCTGTAATAGTCCATTTTTTCCACAGCCACTTCTGTCTCCGGCACTCAGCCCCCTCTAGGTCATTCAAATATAACATATTCGCTTTTCTTATAAATCAGCCCAAGTCTCCTTAGTCCCTCTTCCTCTCTCTCCGTCGAACATAACCTCACTGCTATCAGTGAGGCCCACTTCATTCAGCTGAAATTTTGGTAATTGATCTAAGAGCCTGCAATTAGTGGAGCCAGCGTCTCGCAGTCTTGCGATCTAGCAGAAAATCACAGATTCACTTACTTATAGACTCAACTTCCAAATAAATGCGTCTATAATTATGAAAATATACGGCGTAAATAATATCTACTACTGCCTCTATGTTTCACTGCTTCATTATGTCTGCTCATAATTGTTTCGTCTCTTGGAAAATTTGTATAAAAAATGGGTAAAATGAGTGACCTTACAATGCTTTATTATTTATGATTATTCCGCATTTGTTTTTATTATTTTTGTTTTTGTTTTTACATATTATTATTTGTTTTTTTTTTTGGCATGGCGTACGCTATGGTCCATGAGCATTCATTCGCCTTCACTAACACAACCGACTCACTGACTGACTGCCTGACTGCCTAACTGACTGCCTGAGTGGTCGACCTGTTTGCTCGGCGTCCGACCCAACGCCCTAATTGCCGCTTTGCATGTCAGTTTGTTTCCACATCGTTGCGTTTTTTTCGCGCTCACTGTACATTAAACCGTTATAAGCAAATACACAATCGCATCAAATATATATTTTGTGCATTTCCATATTTATTTGTCTGCTTATGAGGCGCTCACCATAATTCCCATAAACCGTAATTTGAGCAAAAGTATAATACACATCACGATAAGTCATAAAACATTAAAAAAGAACGCTCGCATATAAAGTGAGTCGTTCGAGATTTGATGTGCGATTGTGCTGGATTTCGCTTTGATTTGAAAATGAATTTTGTAGGTCAGAAATATTGAAATTTGGTTCTTGAAAACCGACATGCGAGGCAAAGTTTCTAATGTAGGACATGCAAATTATTTGAGTGGGGGAAGGTCATTCTACTTTTGGTAGAATGGTCACCGGTTGGAGAAGACGCCTTCTTCTTTTAACAGAACTCTCAAACTTTTAGAAACCTGAAAAACATTCTACAAACCTTTTGTGGCATCTTGCTGAGTTTACAGAGCTTAGGCGGTTATAGATCCATGTCCCCTTGAATTCAACACAAAAGAGTTTGTGTATCCTTCATTAAAGTGGTATAACTGCTTGATATTTTTGCCTTATTGGTCGCTTATATATTTAGAAGTTGTCTTTCGTTTCGCTACTCTCCAATATTAGCTGTATTGAATTATCGGTAGGTTGTCCTTCAGCCATTATAGTTCTCGTTGTTCCAGATGCATAAAATATTTCCTAAATAGATTTGGGTTAAGTTGGTATGGTGACAGAACTTGGCTGGATATAAATTAGGGTCCCATTTCGTTTTAACTAACATGGAAACATGTCCTCCGACAATATAGTTAATAGTTCCATAAATGACTCGCTTCGGTATGGAGTATGGCATATGAGATGTGTTCAAAAAATAACGGGCATACATCTTCAAAATATTTTCCATTCGATATTATGCGCTTCCTCTAATCGTCAAAACATTACTTGATTTTTGGGATAGCCTTTGGCTCTTTCAGCGATTCCAGCTAGAAGTATGCTTGTAAAATGACGGACCTTTAAAGTTCTCCTTATTTTTGGAAAAATGAAAGGGGTCACATGGGGTCATGTCTTTCGAACATGAAGTCCGGGGCATCGTTACAGTATTGTTTTTGGTCAAGAATTTACGAACAAGCTACGAAGTGTGAGCTTTTAACAAATGGAAACATATCTCACCTTAGCATCTGCCACAGACAAAGCCAGCCAATTGACAATTGGACTCTTCAAGCCCCTGAAATATTCATTTTTTAAATCCCCGTTATTTTTTGAACACACCACATATAAATTTAATTAAGTCTCAAGTGATATATAAATTAATCTTTAGGTATTCCTTAGAATAAGTGTTGATTTGCACAGCTTCTTGAGGTATCTTCTTCAAGGTCAAAAGCAGGTAAAACTCATTTGCTCTCAGAAATGTTTCTTCAATACCATCAGGATCTCTCAAGCTTTTGACTGCTCTATGGGAAATCTCCAAATCTTTCACACCGGTGACCTTCAACATAATTTTTTTTCGAAACACGGCTATACATAGAATATATAGGAAAAAAACTGAATACTTGCTATTTTAGAGTGCTCGGGTAGTCTGCTAGAACTCATAATTCATAGTATAAGTTAATAAAAAATTAACACTTTCATAAAAAATATCATAAATTTCCAAAAATAACAACACTGTCAGCAGAGCTCTTTCTCAAATAGTGTCTCAGCAGCTGTTCGCGCTCTCCGACTGCTCTCTTTGCCGCGTTGAAAACTCGCTTCGCTGCCTCGCTGAGGTGATAATGATGTTAGTGCGCCGGCTCCGACTGCGCTGCCAGTGGCACTGACAACTGCGCTGCTGCTGTTACTGACGTGTGTGTGTTTGTGGGTTTCCAGCTGTAGTGTAGTCTACTTCGGTGTTTGCCTCCTTTTTCTCTCGATTTGTTATGCACAGCACGTTCTCATAGAAACGTTTGTTTTCAGGTTGTGCGCGCCTCTGACGTTTCCAAATGTGGATAGCTAGCTAGCTGGTGGTTGAACCGTTGCCGTTGCCTACACTTTTTCTTATAAGTATTTCCAACGCTCGGTTGTTCGTTTGTTTATTCGATTTTTTTCATCTCATTCTCATTTGTATTTGTATGTGTGTGTGTCTTTGAAGTCAGGTCACAACAGCATGTGTTGGCGCTCTCTCTCTAGAGCTCCACAGTAATTGCTGACTGCCATTTGCGTCAGCTGTGACTGCGTGCGGCGACAGCACAGAACAGCTGATTTTCGATTTTGCGCAGAGCCATTTGCTCTACACACACACACACACGTAAGTGGCTTTGTGTGGGTTGTTGTGTGTATGTGTCTTTCGATTGCTGCTGAACATCTGTTTCAATGTGCCTCTTCTCCGCCTCCTTGCATGCTCAACCAGCAACAGCAACCCTTCACCGCAGCAACAACCACTTCATGACCTGTTTGTTGGTTGGTTCTTTAGCAACAGAGGTGCGTATGTGCGTGTGCGTTTGTTGTTGTTGCGCACTCATTGGGGGTATTTCCTTGTTTCTCATTCAAATTGTTGTTTGTTGTTTTCGCTAAACGGTGTCGTTGTTGTAGCATAGAACCTTGCGAATTTCTCACCTTCAGGAATTTTCCATTTCGAAAATAGCGGGGGAGCGCGCGCCGCCAACGACGTCTTATTTTGTTACAATCTGCGGGGGCAAACTGAATAACAACAATTAACACAACTTAACACACCAGAAACTGTAAACAATATGTAAATTACTATTTTGCAAAAAGTTTATAAATAAATCGATACATGCAAATGCGCGCGTGTGTGAGCATGCAGTAACCCACTTCGCCATTTCATTGTGCGCCCCCCACTTATGAGCTCGACTGCCTCACCACATTCTGATTGGTTCATTTACTACTCCCGGCGCTTGCGGAACAGATGTGGGATTGCACAAACCATTTAGTGCGCTACGCAATTACAGTGGCCCCCTAATAGCTTGGGGGATTCGCCAACATGGCGAGGGCGACGAGCTTTTCTGCATATGTTCGGCTGTTCAATTACGCGGCACACGTGTCGTTGTGTTCTTGGATCCCCTTAGTGGACTTCCGGAATTGTTTATCATTTGCTTTTTTTTCACTTTTGCATTTGGCATTGCATTAAATCCATTAAACGATTATTTTTTATTCTTATTGGATTTGCTTGCTTCTGGAAAAAAACTATTTTGAGGTTAGATTTCATGTGATCTCATAGTGGCCTAGAAATAATGATTTCTTCTGGAGAAATGCTATGTACTTATAGGTTAGATTTCATGTGATCTCATAGTGGCCTAGGAAGAATGATTTCTTCTGGGGAAAAGCTATTTATAGGTTAGATTTCATGTGACCCCTGAGTGGCCTAGGAAGAAGGTCAGGTTCTATAAACAACAGAGTCGGGTAGAGCATTTAGCGGAAATATTTGAATATCTAGGTCTATAATTTGTTAGGAGAGGTAATTTAAGACTACTCTAAAAGTAGTTTTGAGTTCCTGAACCCGATCAAAAGTCCATTAGAAAATTATTTGATGCGGAAAATCGATTTCAGACACCACTTGTTCACATATTAAGACAGCTTTTTCTCCTTTCCGTGCGGAAATAAATATTTTATCCCATTGGAATCTTCTATCTATGAACTTTTAACGTTTTATTTGGAAGTCGGAATACCACTTGAACCTGATTTTCTCAACTATAGGGACTGAATAACCCGGCGGAATTTATAACCAGCCTTCTTTCTATGGTTCTGTTAGATATATTTTGTGATAGACTCGGTGGAACCCTCCAAATTGGGGCAGCCTTTTCTCCTCTCCGAGCGGAAATAAATATTTTATCCCACTGGAATCTTCAATCTACGAGCTTTTAACGTTTTATTTTGAAGTCGGAATACCACTTGAACCAGATTTTCTTAAATATAGGGACTGAATAACGCGGTAGAAGTTATAACCAGCCTTCCTTCTATGGGTCTGCTAGATATATTTTGTGATAGACTTGGTGGAACCCTCCAAATTAAGGTCAAATCCTAAAATGTTTTAGATATCAGCAGTTCCTGTTATTTTAAAATCGACCTGTCTCGTATCTCAGCCTTCGGAGAGTATTTGAAGTTTCTCTTTAACCTCTTTCACTGATCAGTTTAGATGGATCATCTCTAGAAATTTGTTTAAGAGCCGATTTCTGACTCATTACAAAATTATCGATATAATTTCTTCGAAAAGCTCTTAGTTATTAGCTTACAAATTTGTTATTAGCTTAGAAAGAACAGTATTTACGAACAAAGCGAGATCTTTGATATCTAATAGGTCTTGATATCATTAATTTCAAACCATATTTGTTTAATTTCTATTAATTATGAAATCTCCGCTTCTCTTCTTTGATTCTTCTCCATTTATAATGCCACTTTAATTAGTTCCCACAAGTCTTTAGATTTCATTTTGCACCACCAGCGACTATCCACCGCCATGCCGAGTCTGCGGCATGACGCTGTCCCTTTCATGCCATGCCTTAGCGCTGTCACCGGCGACTTTTTATCTTTCAGCTTCACTTTCATTATTTTTTCGCTAACTTTTTTATTGTTTTTTTATTTCTTTTTTTTCTACATTATGCATATTGTTTTCCATTACGATATGTTGGTGTGTGCGTGCTGTTGCCATTCTGCGTTAGTTTCTTTTTCGTATATGCAAAGCATATATTTATGTGTATAAGCACCTATAACAGCTTTAATTTCCATATGCGACCATACAGTCTTTAAAGAAACCAGCTAACCATAGACGCACACACGGCACCCTTTCCAAAGGTCTCACTCGCTTGTAGCTTCTTTTATAGTTCGCTGCGATTACCCATTACCCATTCATTCATTCATACGCTTTCGCATTTCTTTCGATTTGCTCATTCTGATGCGCTGCTCCCATTCAGCGCTTTGGTGGATTAGCGTCGCAAATGGCGAAAACGCATAAATCACGGGCACTCAACTGTTTTTGTTGTTGGTTTCTTTTTTTTATTTTTAATTTTTTTTTTTACTTTACTTTAAATCGCATTTGACTTTATTTCAATTAAGTTTTTTTATTCTCCATTTTCGCTGAAGTGGATTTCGATTTCGATTTCATTTCGCCATTTTTGGTGCGCTCTTGTCTTTTGCCTCCGCCATGGCACTTTTGATTTATTTCGCTTTTCTCCCTCGGCGCTAGTTCTGTCAAGTTCCTGTTTATTGTGTCTGCTTGTTGCCCACAATTTTATGCGTTTCAAGTGTTTTCTTTTTATCGCGCTTGCTTGCTCCACACAATCTGTGGACTCAAGTCCACTGCCTGCTGCCCATGCAGCGCAGCGCAGCGAGTTTTTCTGTGCTTGTTTTTATTACCTAGATTTCGTATTTCGTATTTCGCTTCGTTTTATGCGCTTTTTGCGTATTTTCATTTCATTTCCATTTCCATTTCATTTCATATCCACCTTTTATGGATACAACTCCTGCCGGTTGGGTGCACTAAAGTACATACAAACATACAAGTACATGAGCTCAGGTGTGTGTTTGTGTGTTCGTTTCGGCAAATTTCGCCAGATAAGCAAATACACGGCAGTAAGTGCAACATTAAAAACAAAAACAACAAACGAGTCTAGTAATAATGCGAAGTAATTGTGACGTCATTGCCGCTCATACACGCGCAAACGCATTTTATTGTTGCGCCGTTCACTACCGCATGCATGTACTTAGTTCCCATCGGTCGGTCTACTATTGTGTTGCCCCCCTCTCTCATGTGGCTTGCAGCCAACCCACTGCGTGCTAGCTGCACGACCGTGCTCCACTATTCCCAAACAGTTATATACTATATGTCAAACTAGTTCTGTGTGCGAATTTATGCAACCCTGTAGGGAGTAATTGCAGAATAGAATATAAAATATGCATATTCGAGGTGTGTTCAAAAAATAACGGGAATTTCAAAATATAATTTTTTTTATTATGTTCATATTTGCAGCTATATTCATCTCATACTTTGTCTGTAGCAGCCGCTAAATTTGGACTTGTTTTCATTTATTAAAAGCTCACACTTCGTTGTTTGTTCGTGAGTTATTAGTCAAAAACAACACTGTAACGATGTTTCAGCCTCGTCATGTCGCCGTGTGACTTTTTCCTATTTTCCAAAAATAAAGAGGGCCTTCGTTTTACAAGGATACGAGAAATCGCCAAACAAAAGGATATTACAAAAATCGAGATTGAGCAGTGTTTCGACAATTGAAAGAATCGCTGGCATAAGTGTAGAATATCGAATGAGGACTACTCTGAGGTGACAAAATTCAATTCAAGACGAATGAATATTTTTTGTTTTTCAAAAACCAAAATTCCCGTTATTTTTTGAACACACCTCATATCTACATCTAAGGTTTTTTATTGAGTTTTTGAGGTTAAGAAATGTATTCATTAATAATTGTGGTATTTGTTGTTCTATATTTATATCCTACTCCTAAAGAATACTACTCTTCCAAACAATCTTGACATGTTGGAACAGTTTTCTTGACAATTCTTTGCGCAATTATGCCGATCCGGGTGTCTCTGGTATAGGATATCTACCTAACCTGCTAAATAGTTTGTTTTATTAGGTCTACAACTTTGCTTCCGCCGTTTTTTTGTAAATTTAAGTTTTTTTTGTATAAAAACTGTTACAAATGTCGATGAGCCTCAGCCGTACTTTTCTTGGAATTAAAAAAGAAAAGCAAAATTTCCCGCAAAATTCGAGAATTCGGCTCGAAAATTGGCATTTTCAGTTGAGAATAAGTTTGGGATGCAAACAGATCTCTACAAATATTTTGTTGATTTAATGTTGACACAAATGTCCAAGATGGATATAAATCGATTTAATCGACCAGTGCTTGACCCTAGAGACATCTATTGGAAAACGGCGGAACCAAAGTTGTAGACCTAATAATTTTAATTTTCATCAAAAATACAAATGCTTGATTTCCTACAGGGCATCTTCGTATGCTCTTTTTGCTTTTTTTGTGTTGCTGTTTTACATTATTTTGCACTGTTATTGCGAACTAAGGTAGCAATAAATTACAAATACAACAACAACATCAACAAGAATAATAATCAAAACAGCAATCAGACACCACTGCCCTCGTCGATGGTGGTGTGACCAACTGACGCGAGGCCATCGATAAATAAAAACATCAGCAACAACACACACACTTATATACACCTGTAAATAAATTCATTTGCAATATGTACATATGTAAAAAACAGAAACAACAACGTCACAACAATAGTAGAATAGAGTCAGAAGTGCCGGAAAAAATATGAAATATGTAGTAACAACAACACATTGGCTTTGTGTCGTGCAATTTTTTTTTATTTTTGTTGTTTTCAGCGTTTTTTGCTGCAGTACTTATTGCCACTTTAGTTGTTGTTTGTTGCTAATTTTTGCATTATTCTATTGTTGTTGTTATTATTATTCTTGTTGTTTTTATGTTGTCTATTGTCACATGCATTGTTGTGCGGTCGTTTGACGTCGCATTCTAACGAAGTTGCACGCAGTCATTTACAAATACATACATACATACATACAGACATATATATATATATATATATATATTTACGCTGGGTTATTAGCATAGCTGCAACTGTGTATATATGTATGTTTGTATGTATATAAATTTATTTGCTCACCTATAAAGTTGACATTCATTCAGTTTCACAGTAACCTGCAATCGATACACATGTAACAACAACACAATCACATTCATACACACATTTGTACTGATGTCTCTTTATATGTATTACTATTTGCCTTAAATTGTGTTGTTTTTTTCTGTCATATTTATTTGAGTGTTTGCAACAATTGCTGCAAATTGCGCATACAAGCGGTTAGCTGACACACAGACACTTGTATAAATGTATGTTTCTATATAATATCTGTAGTGTCAGCCAGCAGCACCTCTGTTCCGCAATCGGTCGTTACTGTAAGTACGCTTGCCTGTGAATATATTCCTCGCCAATGCAGCTACATGCCGCATTAACTGCTGCCACATACAACAATACATATATACATACATACAGAAATGCAGAAGTGTGTGCTTGTGTCAGTATTTATGCATGCGGTGTTGCCTGTAGTGACATGCAAACTTGGAAATAACCAATTTAAATGCAACACGAATTTGTATGGCTGCACTGTGGTGTCGCCAAAAAGTTTTAAACAATTAATTGAAAATGGTTTTATTCGCTTTTCAAATGCCACTAAGGGGCAGATAGATTAATTACGTGGCTCTAAGAGGAACAAATGAATTTTGAATATAAATTGCCAAAAATATTGCTGCTTTAAATTCAAAATTTAAATTTCAGTAAACATTATAAGCTTTTTTTATAGGAAAAAATCAGTTTATATGAATTGAAAATTTCACTTGATACTCCTTAGGCATTTATAGAAAACTGCTTGAATTTTGTTACAAATCTTCCTTAAGTTTCGCTGAGGTCTACTTAAGGGGATATACCAGTGTGACATTTTCAAAAAATCGATTTTTTATTTTTTGTTTAATCGATAGTTTAAACTTTCAAAAATATCCTATCACCTCCAAAGACAGCATATAACTCTGTTATTTTTGTAATATATGTACCTTTTTATGCGCAAAAAACTTCGAAACAATCGATCGAATAATTTCATTTATAACAAGTAAGGAAGGGCTAAGTTCGGGTGTAACCGAACATTTTATACTCTCGCAATTTATTTATTTAACTTTATTTTATTATATAATACCCAATTTGACCCACATATTCACATTCAGTCATATATGTTATATAAAGTTCATTGAAAGTTGGAAACCATAATATTAGGTTAGAAGCACCGAGGTCCTCGTGTTCGATATATGGGGTCTTAAAAACCTATGGTCCGATTTCGGCGATTTTTAGAATGAGGCTGCCACACTATTAACATAATATTTGTGCAAAGTTCTGCACCGATATCTTCACTAGTGTTTACTTTATAGCAACATTTGTTGCGAGAGTATAAAAATTCACGAAAATCGCCTAATTATTCATGGGTTACACTGGTAGGGCCCCTTAATCGTCTCATATCCCACCTAAACCAATAACATGTAGCACTATATCGTCAATCCCAATCGTATCGCTCTCCTCTTTTATATTTTAGAAGAAGAGGTATCATTATTCAAAGAACTCTGTCTCTTGAAGTGTTCTGGCTGTGGTAAATTGTAAGCTTTCTTTTAACAACCATTTCAAGCCTTCCTTGTTGAAATTCGCTTTAATTTTTGTACCCAAGAACCCGAACGAACTTTCACATTCAACTATTCCGACTGAATTGATTTTCATAATCCCATTATTCCATTTAAACGTTCACCGAGCCAGCCCCTAGAAGGAGTAAACCAAAGTAGATGTTCTTCATCGTAAATTTTGAAGTAATTTTAGATCTTATAGAAGGTCCATCACTTCAAAAACTTAGAAATCTTAGACCAGACAAATTCGAGCTTAAGCTGACCCAGGTTCAAATTTCTAATGCTGATATTCAACCAGTATTTCTTAATGAAGTTATATAAGCATTTGTATAAATTACAAAAAAGCGCACAATCCGATTTACTGATCGACTTCCATCACATGACTAAAGATTTTCTTCATTGTGTACCTTCTGCTTTTCAGCTGTTACAACAACGAATGTACAGATTCATTAAATAGATCAAATATTTATTATTTATGACAATCAGGTGAGAGAGCTATACAAGCCACACAATCACATGAGCCACATCTTGAGTGTGTGTACGTGATCAACTTAGCAGAGACGGAAGCGGATAGATAATAGCTAATAATAATAGGGATAGGTAACGAAATCAAGAACAGTCTTCTGTGTCAATGCCATAACAACAACAAATTCATTCATACATTCAGCTCAATAATGAAAATATTTCCACTGAAAAGTGCGGCGTAGCGAAATGAAAAATTGAAAACAATCTTGTGATTCCAGAATTTTGACCAGCTAACCAAAAAAAGCAATCCATAATAAAACAGAGATGAGTTGTAAATGAATGGCTTTCTGCTGTTTGGTTGCACAATTCGCCGCGCTGGTCGGGTGAGATGAAAACGGATATCCCAGAGCGCAAAAGGCCGGCGGCACGCTATTGTTGAACTCCTCGACTGGTTCTTACTTATGTTGGTGGTCATAAAAAATGTTGGAAGAGCAGTGCAGTTAAGGGAAGGCAGTAAAATAGTGAAAGGAAATGTAAAAAAGGGTTAAAGATCGCACTGCAGTGCTGCTAGCCATTAGTAAAGGGAAGTATTGTCATGTGACCGCGATCTCGTGAAAGTCAAAGCACATGCAGGAATACGAACCGAGCAGTGAAGAAACTCTACAACGTGAAACTGTTAAGTGCATAGTAGTGTGAGGCCTGAGACAGCGAGCCGACAGCAATTAATGAAAACAGCTGTTTGGGGACCCGAAATTACCGCGCATTGTTGCAACACCCGCTGAGGCTTTCTTCCACAAGCGCGTGCATGTATCTCTATGGGCATGAACAATGCTCTCTGTCTGTTGTTGTTATTTTTTTAAATATATACAGGCATTGGAACCTATTTTTGGCATTTTAGCCTTGCTGGCCTGGCCGGCAACAACATTACGCCACACTGTGCGCTGATGCTCTTGTTAATTGTTGATGTTCGGGCCGTTTGCTTGTCATTGAACATTTGTCAACAGCAAAAGTTCTAATTTTGTTACATGCTCTTTTACACATGTACTGTATATATGGACTATATAGTCTATTTAGTCTCTATACAACAACTACGTTTGCCGTCACTTTCTTCCGCTCTGACGAGTTGCTGGCGTGGCAGTTGCCATAATTATTGTAATTTTGTTGTTGTTGTTGTTGTCATTAAATCGGTTCCTGTGGCTGTTGGTGCTGCTGCTGGCCGGTTTCCACTAGCTCACAGTTTCTACGCGCCTATAATCTGCATGTTACCATTATTTTTTAGATACATATATACATATAGAGTAGTTATTGTTATTGTTGTTGGTTGTGCCGCATAGATTTTCTCAGTATTCCCATTAAATAAAATTAAGGTGAAAGAAAATGTGTTTGTGTTTTTCCTACAAATAGTTCCTGTTGTTGTCCCCATTGTTTGTTTGTCTGTATGTATGTCACAGTGCTGGTGCCGCAGTATATTCGTGCGTATTTGTACCCACATTGACATCATTACAGTTGACAACAACACCAATAATAATAATAGCAGTAATAATACAAAATATTAACATTAAAACAATAACTAAAGCAACAACAACAACGAGCGTGTGCTAGTTTGCATCGTTCCCCCCGATCCACACACACAAAAGCCTATATACTGCAGCGCAGTAGGGTTCTCATCTGCCATTTGTTTGCCCTTCCATAAAACAGTTAAGCTGCCCTAAACTAAACAATATCTTTTCACAGCAGTTTTCCATCTTCTTTCCCCTTTTTAGCTATTTTCTTTGTACTCGCTCTGTACTGGGCTCGCGTAGTTGTTGGGGAAGCGTCATAAAGTGAAAATGAGGCGAGAATCTTTTTTAGTTTTCATTTTCAATTTAACACCTTACTTACTATTACACCTCATTTCGAAGAATTTTGTCACTAAACTCGTTTCTTGGCAATTCATGACAACAAAGTAAGGTACAGTGTGTCTCACAAAGTAAGGTGGCAGTGTACTTAGATAAAGCTTAGAGGTTATATATTTTGAAAATCAAAAAGTATATACAGTTGAACTTTCCTAACTCCAATCACCATAATCCACAAAAAAAATCGAGTTATAGAGACTTCGAGTTATGGAAGGTAATTTGTATGAAATTTGACTTCTATTGCCAATTCGAGAGTTCGAGTTATGGAGAACTTCGGTTTATGGAAGTTCAACTGTAATTGTTTCAATAGTTCAGCTGAGGAGCGGAATCAAGTCTATACCATTAGTGACCCAGTCTAAACATTTCGGAACATAGTCCAAATTCAATTTTCTCTCCACCTCCTGTTGAATTAGACAGTAATTTGTATAGTAACTCATTTACTATAACAGTCAAGGATTCTAGTTTTAAACACGCAGTCGAAAGTTTCTGAGTGCGTCAGACTTCTAACTAAAAGTCTTAAGCTGTTTCCGACAAATGTTGAAACCGTTTATTGAATTCTATCATCTTGAGGAACAGCTAATTCATCAAACATGACCTTAGAAACTAATCTCAAGGCGATTGATAGAATATCAAGTTGTTTTATCAGAAGTTTTTGACAAATTATCGAACCTAAGGACGTTCTAAATCCGTTCTACATAACCAAAACTACGACTAAAAATCTAGAATCAACCTTCTTCTCAGAACCATTTTATATAATAAAAAATATAACATATTCCGGATATGTGAGCGCATTGAAAAAAAAGATTTAACTCTTCTCATGACCCAAACTTTTCACCTCTGCACTTCCATCATTACTACTTTGGTTCTCCATTCATCCCAGCCTCTTTCTTTTTTTCATTCGAAATTTTCAGTCATTACAACAACCATGGTCCATGGCTATTTGTGCTCGTATGTCTTCGGTTTAAGCATTGTGGGCCAGCAAGTGTCAGCTGTCAGCCGCTGTCATTAATGTGTCTGCCCTTTTCTGTCATTTACAGCTTTTACAACCATTATGCCACTACTCATACTTGTAAATCTGTAAGTTAACAACACTTTTTTACATACAAATTTAGACCAGTCATATTGTCAGATTGTCATATTGTCATTGAAGTCTATACGTGTGTGTGTATTTATGGTAATCTTTACTCTTTGGCTCGTTTTGCCGTTAATCTCTTTCTTCCACTGCGCTGTCTTTTCTTATTTAATTTTATTTTAACTCTTTTTTGTTGTTGATTTGTAAGCATTTATCGCATCATTTTATGGACGTTTTGTAAACGTTACTTTGATGATAATCGTAAAATGTGTGTTATTCAGTTGTGTCGTTGTAGCTAATAGAAGAAAGGCCTCAAGGAAAGAGCGAAAGATGAGAACCGATGATGCAAGATGTGTAACAGTTATTTATATTTACATAAAAGTTATCACGTCCCTGTGTCTGTGTGTATATACAGCTGTTTCTTTGTTGGATTAGTTGTGTGTGGGTTCTGAGTTATGACTGGGAAGAATCTCGCGCTCGCTTTTAGCCAAGTCAAGCTTAATGACTGTCAGTGTTGCTAGGCATATTGTGAAGCTGTTCTCTTAATTGGAAGTATGATATCATAAAGATCACACTTTGTATGATTTTTGATCTCGCTTCTTCTAAGATTTGTCTTAAGTGTCTAGAGCTTACTTTATAATTTCTCAGTATTTTCAAACCATCTGCCATTTTCTTTTTTCATTTAAACTCAGTTCTAATAAGAAACACAGAAATTTTTAACTCTGCTTTGCCAAAAAGAACAACACTGTCTTAAACTTACTAGGCAATCACGTGCTCCATCGAGTGTCGACCCGCGCTTTGTATTCATAAATCTCTCTTCAGAAATCATTGCTATTCCACATGAGTGTTTCAACAATGTTTCCAGCACACAGCTGACATTACTAGCGCTGGCAAATGAGAGACCACCATATCCGAGCACTGCAGTAAACGGTAAAATCATACACACCACACTAAAGTTAAGTAAAGTAACAATGGCTGTATAAATACAACAACAAAGTCACAATGCTGCAGTGAAACCATATGACGACTAGGCCATTTGGTTAAGCCAAAGCTATAAAAAACAGCATTAAACAAGTGGTCGCCAGCATTCACTGCCTCACGTCCCAAAACACACGCTCTCTCTCGCGCTGCCACTCTTCCACTTTTGTCACAAGCTGCTCCACCACAGTTACTTTCAATACAATACAACGCTCTCTGCATCTTTGACTCTCTCTCTGTAAGAAACCGAATGCAGTCAGTGCAGTTAATGGAGCTTGTGGTATAGATTTCTACTTGTATGCAAAGTTTCTCTGCGCTTTCCGTTCTTTATTCGCTTGTGTTGTTGTTGCTTAGTGTGCGCTTTGTTCATTTTATTGCTTTATGGCTTGCATTTAGTATTCCAGTGGCGTTGTTTCTATAGTTGCACTGCCCATGACTCGGTTCTCGGTCGCACAGTGGCACCACTTTTCTGCTTCTCTATTTATTTATTCATCACAACAACAGCACACGGCACTCGGCAGTCAGCATGTCCATTTCCCTTTGTTTTCATTTTTTTTTTTTAATTTTTTGATTGTCTCTTCTTCGGTCTTTGTCAAGTTTTAGTGTTCAATTGTTGGCTTGTTAGTGCCATTAAGCGTTTGTTGTTGCATTGCTTTTGCTTTGGCCAAGCGTGGCTTTATTGGCATTAGTATGCTAAGCGCGTTGCATTTTGATGGCTAAGTAGCTGATAGCGACTGACAGGTAGGAAAGTAGTGAAGACTCCATTGGCAGGTTGCTCCCAAGCTGCCTCTGCGCAGAACCACGGTGCGACTGTGATTTGGATTGACAATTGAGCCGGCTGTGGAAGAGATTCAAAGCATTATGACTTGGCTGGTTTGTACTAAAGTTCTTGGGAAACTATTGAGGTTGCCTTGAGTCTTCCATCAATTTTTATTGAAAAAATTAGGTTTGAAGGACACTTACTTCAATCCCCTTTAATAACAACCACAGCTTTTGTCATAAGATTCGTTCCTATTTAATTCAGTCTTAGATCGGATTTAGTCGACTTTTATTTCTCCTGTGGATAGTTCCTTGTTAAAGTAATGGATCCACCTTCGTAAATTTTAGTAGAACTTTAACTGGATCTTCAATATTTATCATGTGACATTGAAAAAGAAAAGGAATCGGTTACAGATGATAAAGAAGCATCTACCCCCGCATAGAACCACCTCAATTTTGTCCCTAAACATGCTGCGAAAATTGTGGAGCTATCTAAAACTATCTTTAGTAGAATTTGAACTGGATCTCCAACATTTATTAAGATCATGAAATATTTATAAAGAAAATGATTGAAAGTTCTATTCAGTCATTGGAACATCTCAATCCCAAGACACAAGTCTTCAAGCATCCTTTCAAAGTATGGAGCTATCTAAACATCTCTTGGGTTCTCATTTGATACCAAGGAACAGCTTTTTTTAATTATATTGCTATTATTGACTATTTTAACTGCTGTCTTCATACATCATACTAATAATCCCTTTCTCTATTTTCAGGTATGTACAAATTTGAAAATTTTTAACTAAACTCGGTAAGATTCTTTAATTATTTTGTGAAATTTTTGACCTAGGAACTTTAAGGTCATACCAATAAGTACTTTTGAGTCTACTATGGTCTATACACCGAAGATCTAGTTCCCCTTATGAAATTTGAGTTCCACAAAATACTATTTTCTCCAATATTATGACTCTTTGTTCTAAAATTTAAATATATTATTTATCGATTGTAAAGAAATATTTATGCTTGAACACATGCTCTCTGAAATCAACGAAACTATAATTACTGCCAATGTTTAGCGTTTCACGCCACCGTACATCATCATCGCAACGTCATTAGCGGCGCGCTGCCAATGAAGACGCTGCCATAAACGGCGACGTCAGCGCAGCGTCGTCGTCTCAGTCGCAGGTCGCGCTGCCTTTTGTACTTGTATTTTTTTTTTAGCACATGACAGCCACACTGATGCCAACACCAACACAGACGCAACGCAATACGTACTACGACGACTCCGACTGCTCCGACGTACCCGAATGGTTGGCTCGGCTGGTTTTTCGGTGGCTGACTAGCGGCTGATTGTGATGATTGCCATAATGGTAGTCGTCGTCGTCGGCGTCCGCAGCGTCGTTAATACAATTCAGTTCAGTTCAGCTCAAGTTGTTCAGAGCCGGAGCGGTTTTCAGTTGCTTCAGTATGAAAATTTCTTTTGGACAGACTGGATGAATCCGGTAGTCGTAGAGCGCACGCTTATTCAGCTTAGTCGTTCGATCGGTCACACGGTCGGTCGGTAGTTTAAACGGACGGTCGCACATTACAGGCCTGACCTGTTTCACTGTTGTGGCTTTCGAACACGCACCAATTGGACGCTTTGAACACTTTGAAAGGCCCACTGTCTGTCGTGCGAAACGTCTGCGTTGACAAAACAACAGTGTGACAACAACGAACGGTACGCTCGCCATTCGCCAGTTGAATGCAATTTTTATTTTTCTATGCTTCATTTTCGATTTCGCGAAACGTTCTTCGCGTGTGTGTGAAAAGTGCAAAACAGATGTTGAGTGTGCAAAAATTTGCTGAATCTGAAGAAAATCGTCGTCAAACAGTTGCGAAACTTGTGAAATTCGACGACTTTTTGTTGGAATAAATACGAAAAAAAAAATATTTGAAAATTAAAATAAAGTGAGTGAGCCAAACAGTGAAGTTTGTGTGATTTTTAGAAGCTGTATGCTGTGTATGTCTGTGCGCCTTTGGGCAAATAATAATCCTCATAATCACAAATCATCAGCAGTGTTGTCATTATGAGCGTACTCATCAACGAAGTCATTTGAGAACTTGACTGGATCCGCTGCCTCCTTCTATGGACAAATATTTAGATTCAAACTTGCTTGCTTTAAAATATTTTTCTTATTTTTGTTTTTGTTTTCGCTTTAACATATATGTCATTGTGACCGCCATGAGATCTCGAATTTCGAGCTTACTTCTCCATACATAGTTACCATATAAATTTTGTACAGTGTATGTGTGTGTGTGTGTTGGCGTAACTGTGTCAGCCACAGGCGTTCAAGTGCTAGCTGGATAGAGCAGCTGGCTGTCAACAAGCGACCAGTCAGGGAACCAGGAGCTAGCGAGCCAGCGCAAGAAACACACTTGAAACTTGTCCAAACAAACACAAATACACTCGAGCAACTTAGCTGAATGCGAGCGTGCGAGCGCCACTCTCGCAGTGGGCACTGGCAATTAAATCCAGTCTGGACTGGCGTCGATTGCTGGCGTTTGTAAGGCACTCGGTCACCAACTTCACTGCAGCAGCAGCGGCAGCAACAACCCATTGTTGTTAGCGACGTTTAGCCATAACCATAATTATCGCTGTCAAGCATAGAAGAAGAAGAAGCAGTTGCTCTGCGGTTGCGGTAGCCTTCAGGAAATTAGATATTCACCAGCCGATAGGAAATGAAAGATTTTGTAGGATGCGCCTGGCCACCTGCCATGTGGGTGGTTCGCATGCAGTGCACCACTGCTTAGAATTTCTATAAAGCTGTCAGTGGGGCGGTTGCATTTAACGGCAAATAATCTCCTCTTGCTTTGCTTTAAATCATATCCTCTTGCTGTGGCGTTAGTAGGAAGCACGAAATAAATATTCGCCGGAAATGAAATGAATTTTAACTCGGCAACAGCGCTGACTTCCCTTCCACTCTCACATGCTTCCTGCGAACCCTCGAATCAAGCTCACTAGCGTCGTTCGTTGTGTGGGTCTACGCTTACTCTTACCTTCGAAACGGTCTTACCACTTAAAAATTGATTGAATTGCATAGATATTAAATAACGTCGCCTTTTGACGTGATTGCTTCGAATCGTATACAAATCTACAAGCCATACAAGCCCCCGTACATCACGGCAAGTTTATCGTGCTGCCGCCTGTCAGTCAGTTGTGCCAGCTGGTAGCTGAGCTGAGCTCTGCGGCGGTGTCTGTGTGTGTCTGCGCCGTTTGGCTTGTCAAGGAAACGGCTTGGCCATTCCTCCAATGCAAATGGATTTTCCATTCAAATAAGAATTGTGTTCTGTGCGGGCGGATGTATTGGTTGGCTGCGCTTAGGCGCTTAGGCTTGTGGGAGCGAACGAATCGAATGGATGTCAATGGTGTGTCATAAACTGTGATTGAAGTGTGTGCTTGAAGGATGAGAAAATTGTGTAATGAAAAGTGATGAAGGCATGTGCTGCGAAATTAAGTGATTGGATAAGCGTTCAATGATTTTCATTTGCTTCAATTCGAACCATTCGAATAGGGAGCTCTGTGCCTTCCATTGCGCAAAAGCCAGCGCTGTTTCATGCAATTTTTACGCAAATTATTTGTGTCGCAGTTTGAGCAGATGATTGATTTGAAAATTAATTAACTGATAAAAAGGAAGTTGCCGTTTGTGTTGTTGCGTTATTTTTGGCAGTAATGTGTCGGTTTTTTTTATTGTTTCTGCATTGCACAGATATTTTAACAAGACCTCCTTCGATAAGTTAAGGTTTCTTTTTAAAAAAGTTAAATGGAAAGTCATCGAAGTAATCAGAAATTTGCAATCAGTAGCTACATTTCATTGTTGTGTTTCGAGAACATGTGATTGAAATACGAAATTATGACTTTTGTCGTGAACGAGGCTTAATGACGCTACTATTTGAGCCAACAGTGCTTCCGGTGATCTGAAAAATATCTCTTAAAAAGTCAAAGAATCTAAAAACATGATTTTCGGATGAATAAATCTTTGGTCTCAACAACTTCGTTGCTTTTCAGCTTATTACCTTGAAGTTTCTCTCAGTAAATGCCTCCATTATAAACGTAACCACGTAGGCACTGATATCTTTGCAACATCTCTTATGGATTATCTTAGTGTTTCGGTGACGAACCGGTGCTAAGAAGGCGATTACTATCTGTACTATCTTTGGTAATTCAATGATTTTACTTTTCTTCAACTGTTCCATGATCTCAAGACCTTCAAGAGGTTTTCGGTAACTATATGTTCCATGTAAAATATGTTCTAGGGCTTCTCTGTCAAAGATCTCCAGTATTAGCCTCAGAGAGCTTATTTTTGCTTCGCTTCAGCCAATGAATCGATTCCTGCCAGTCATTTTATTTAAGAATATATTCCCAAAATTGGTTTAAATCAAGATCTGAGCGATTTTTAATCACCTTTTATATAATATATAATGAGCTTTTCTTATACTTCGTGAAAAAATAATGCTAAAATTCCAACGCGCTACTAAAACGCTTTCCAAAAGCGTAGCAAAGCAAAGAATATCCCATAAAAAAAGGCAAAACACGCTGAAAAACTCTCGACTTCTGCTGTCATTACACCTTTCGAGCGCGTAAATGAGTTTGAAATTAAAAGTAGGTGACCCCAAAAGCCAATCGAACAGAAAAACGTGCTGTGAATTGAAACGTCTTGACAGTTGTATTTAGTTTATTGCTGCAGATAAACAGTTTTTTTTCGGTTAAACGATTCTAAAAAGAGTGGCAATACGAACACACACACACACTATAATGAAGTACTTACTTATTTTCAGTTTTAATTTATGCATTACATTTTAACGGTGCGGAATGCTTTAGTTTAATTGAGTGCTTAAAATGCAGTTTCCCATTGGAAAAGTAAATAAAGCGAAATAATTTATTAGTTTGGATTCAATAAAGACTAAAAAAGGATTATAAAGGAGAGTGAATGGAATTTGACTAAAATGTAATTGAAATTAAAGAAAAAGAGAAATTATAAATAAATAATATTAAATATAATAATTTTACATAAAAAAATACTTTAAATTTTGATGTGTGTTCAAAAAATAACGGGATTTTCAAATATTATAAGTTTTCAAATTTTTTTTGCACTTTAAGCATAAAAAAATATTTAAGCAAAAAAATAAAAATATTTTAAATTTTGGCGTGTGTTCAAAAAATAACGGGAATTTGAAAAATTTAAGTTTTCAAAATTTTGTGTACTTTAAGCATAAAATAATATAAAAAAAATAACGGGAATTTCAATATTATAGGTTTTAAATTTTTTTTTTGTACTTTAAGCATAAAAAATATTTAAGTAAAAAAATAAAAATACATAGTATAAATTTCGATGTGTGTTCAAAAAATAACGAGAATTTCAAAAATTTAAGTTTTCAAAATTTTTTTGTACTTTAAGCATAAAATATATTATTTTATTTTTATTTTTATTCAATAAAAAAATTAAAAAAAAAAGTTTAAATTTCGATATGTGTTCAAAAAATAACAGGAATTTTAAAATTTCAAATTTTCAAAATTTTTTTTTTTACTTTTAGCATAAAAGTGAAAAGAGCAGTATTCAGAGATTTGATTTTTTCTGATTTTTATTTTTTACCTCATCTGCTTTATTCTTCTCTCGCACAAAATGGAAAGTCAAATAAACCCTATAATTTCGGTGTACGGTTATAGACTTTCTTCCGATACGCATTGATATTCGCAAATAATATACTGTAAATACCATAAATAGAAGGCACCACAATAATATTTACCTACACATGTAGTGAATTCAGATCACTGATCGCCAGTTATTGGCACAAAAATGCTCAATAACATTACCTCTATTTACTCTTCGTACACACACGAGCATTACATAGCCTAGTAAACGGCTGCTTTTTAACTGCAATTCGCTAATTTCTTTAATACATAGATATTTATTTTCATAATTCGCTAACTGATTCATCGCTTGGTTAGCTGCTTGGCCGACTCGCTGGCTTGCTTCACTAACTCAGTGACTGACTGGCAGGGCTGAGCCGCCCGCCGCTCACGTTGCACTTTTTGCCTCGTCTCTTCGCATACCCTTTCAACATTTTCCACGTTTTCCACACATTTTCCACATTCTCAAGTGTTACAGCGTTGCATTATGAGTTTGTGAGTTTCGGTTGCCAAGCGCCTAGACTTAGCGCAGTTAGTTAACATCGATTGAGTTTGTTGTTGTTGTTTGCACTGCTCCGTAATTTGTGTTGTTTCCAGTCACTAATATATCTCGTATTACTGTGATTATTACTGTTGTTGTGTTGTATTGTTGTTGTTGTGGATACTGCGCTGCGCTTGGTTAGCGTTAGCTAGCGCTTGACTGTTGTGCTTACGAGCGTCCAAGCGAAACCGCGCCGCAGCGCGTCAGCAAAAGCGAGCAAGTCGTGCAAAGAGCGCAGCAGCAACCAAGCGCCTGTCTAACTAACTGATTGACTGAGCTGTGCTTTGACGGACGGACGGATGGACTGTTTGACTCACTAACTCATTCACTCACTAGCTTACTCTAGCTTGGCTGTCTGTTTGCCTTACTGACACTTAGAATTGGAATAATGGCACAAGCGTTGCTGTAACGGCTAAGCTAACTGCGAGCGACGTGATAATAACTAAAGCAACAACAATAACAACGAAGTAAGTAGTTGTAGTTAGCAGCAGCGTCAGCAACATCGGTAATGCGAGCAACTGTATCAACACTTCATCAACAACAACAACAACAACAACAACAACATCAGCAAACATGATTGTTTATTTGCTCATTTTCAGTTCGTGATTTGCCAGCGCAATCGTTGCTGCTGTTATTGTTGTTGCTGTTTTGGTGTGTGTGTGGGTGCTACACAAGTTTAGTTTAGTTGCAGTTGCACGCTCAGTGCTTTGCAATCATTTACACTTCAAAAGCGAACTAATAGAAGCTGTCGCTCGTTCCTTGCTGATGTGGGAGTACGATGTGCGCGCTTGAGCTGCAGCAGCTGGCGCCAAGTCACACGAAAAGGGCAAAATTGGCCGGTCTTCATACACTTCGATTAGCCTAAAGCGGCGGTGTTAATTTAATCCACTCACTTGCCATTTACTCGTTTATAGAGTGTCACTGTGTCAGTTGCCAGTCTGCCATCGCTTTACATTCACTCAACTCGCGCGGCACAAATATTTAATCGCCCACTTTTCTTATTTGTTTATTTGCTTGTTTGCTCGTTTGTCAGCGTGTTGATTCTCGCGCGCCTATTTGCCAGTCAGTCACTCACCCGCCACACGAAGCGCTCCAACTCTGCAGCGCGCAGTCTCCACTGCCACTCCACTCCCCTCTCTTCCGATTAGCGTTGTTCACCGCTCATTTGTTTACTATTCACGCGCAGCACGTTCATCTGTGATCCATGATCCATTACCCCTCCCCGACTCACATTCGCTACGCGTGCACTCTCATATACGATTATTGAGTAACTGTATGCGGTTCGCTGCTTACCACCTGCCATGTTGCAAGTTTATTCGCTATGCATCGTCGTATCACTTCAGTGTATGTGTATCTAACCGTTTGCATTGCTCTTGTGTGTTATTCTTCTACGCTGCAGCCCCGGCTGCGGCTCCGCTTCCCTCTCTGATTCTGTAGCGCCGCGCTTTTTTCTTTTGATCTTCCTGTCGGCTCTTTTATTCAGTGTTTTTTGCTTGCGCTCTTTTCATTGCTGTTTCCTTGTTTCTGTTACTAGCGGCACTGTTGTGTCATTAGCGTGATATCTTTCGTATTTTATCTTTCCGCTACCGGGCACACAATAACTAAATTAAATGTTTATATTTTTGTAATTGTTTGCTGGCAGCATATAACCCTCAGTGATGCATGTTATCTGCTGTGATCGAAGTGTTTGAGTTGTTTGATGTTTCAGAAGTTCAAGGCTTTCTGAGTACAATTTTTTGGAAGCGCCGCAGAGCAGTTGGTGCTATAAAAGCTTTTAGGAGAACTTAACTTCCGGAAAAAGGTGCTTCAAATTCGAAAAAATCAGCTGATGCTTACTGTTCTACGAAAAGTATAGTTGGTAGTTCCAGTTCGTCGATCTCCGGCGCGCATTTCGTCTTTTTCATATATGAAGTCTACCAACATTGACATCATCTTGAAATGATCTCACCGCGCAGTCAAAGCTTAGTCATTGACTATAGAAAAAAGGTTGAAAAAAATCCGCAGACAAGCATTAATTTATCGATTAACCAAGCGCATGATCACTTGTTTGTCCAAACAATGAGAAAGAACCCCTTCATCGTGCGCAAACTGCATTGATTTGGCCTGCAACAGCTTGGACTTCATACGCTCGAAACAAAAACTTATTCATTTGTTAATTATTGTATTTTTTTTTAAAGCAACCAACCAACGATCGTCAAAACCGCCAGCTGTTTGAACGCAGTCCGGGTTATACTCGTACATGGTGTCTTATAAACCTACTCCGGTTCTAAGCGCTGTTGGTGGTTTTTTGTTTTTCATTATTATTTTTGTTGTTGTAGTTTTCTTGCTTTGACGTAGCTAAGATTATATTGTGTGAACTAAACAGACCGGCCCACGGGCGCCTTGCCAGCAAGTCGGACCTGATCGTGTGATCGCCAGCACATACTCTCTCATTAAACTATATGTATGTGGCTTTGTAGCATGAAAAAGTGGTGTGAAGAAACGTCAGTTCGTAGCGCAGCAATTTACTGTTTGTTGTTGTTGTCTATATGTGTCTCTCTGTGTATTAGATACTTGCTCCGCCGCTCCTATAGATTTGCTGTCTGACCTTTAACGGCCAATAGCAACAAAAACTAGTTTCAAATCTACAGCTGTATGTATCTATGTGTGTGTTGATCGTGCGGGAAGTTGTTAGCTGGTTCCTTCTTTCTTTGTTTTGTTTTTTATTATTTTGTTGTTGTTGTTTTCTTTCAACTCTTATTAGTTATACATTGGCTTATTCTTATTAATATTTCATTAGCGCGCAAATGACTAACTAACTGCTTAGTTGACGACTTATTCGCTACATTTTATAATAATATTTGTTGTTGTAGTTGTTTTTATTGCTGTTGTTTGACGTAAGCGTAATCGGTTGCAGTCGTAATTTATGCTGTGAGTTTGTATTGGCGATAGAAGTGGCGCGATCGCATTGTGTTAGGTCTACGCGCGTCGCTGCTGCTCTATATTCATACAAATACAGGGTGTTTGTATTATGTGAGAACTATTTTTTGCACAAAAAAATTTTAAATATTAATCAAAAGCAACCAAAAATATTTTAAAATAATCAGTTCACTTTATCGCAAGCTTCAAATGAAAGCCTTCAGCTGATTTCCCACGCTGAATTATAAGCATTCGCTTGCAAAGCTCAACAACAATATGGAAACATAATAATCAGTGAATAACAATTTCGAATTGATAAACAAAAAGCAAACTAAAACGCTTACAATTAAAGTGAATTAAAATTGGAATGCCAGAGCTTTACTTTTGGTGTTTAAAATACGCGGCCGTTGGCCGGCGTTTGGCGCGCAGAGTGATCGACCTCCGCCTTAAATCGCGTTTAACGCGCTCCTTTCATTATTGCAAAGACGATTAGTTCAAATATTTTCGTTTTTTTCTGTTTCTTTGATTACATTTTGCTCACATTTTCAACACTTTCCGGCGTCAACGGGTGCTATTGAACTTGCTGAAGGTTGTCGCTTTGGCGCTGTGAACTACTGCTAAACGCCACGCTTGATACGTCAATCCAACGCGCATATTGTGTCGCACTGCGCGCGCCAACTTCCTCAGTTGAAAAAAAAATTATAAAAAATAACAAAATAGTTAAAATGCAAAAATTATAATTTTAAATTTTACTCATCTATATTCACCATATGCAATAAACAGCAATAAACAAATGACGAACTTTGTTGAAAATTCACCGTTGATTGCAATTATTGCTTTTGCTGCGCGCTCGTAAAATCAATTGAAGTCAAATGAATTTAATCAAATGCCATTTTTACTTGCTCACTCTCCACAGAGTGGTTCGCTCGTATTTTGTAAATTAAAATCATCGCTCGCCAAAAACTTAAACGCCATACGCGACCTCATACAAAATGTGCGTGTTTAATTGGCGATTATTGCTGCGCACAAATAAAAGCAAATTAAGTTAGTGGCACGCACAAATTTAAAAAACACAGCGAAAATTGCTTTTTTTTGCACTTTTTACCGCTTAATTTCGGCGTTATTGCGCGTTACACGTGTAGTACAGGGTGCCAAATATGCAAATTATTCTTTTTGATTGCTCTGGCAATCATGCACACTTGAGTACAACAATTTTACTGCGCTTGTGTGTAGTGTTTGATGGCTCATATGGCAATAAAATGTGAATTTGGCAAATTAAAAATAATTAAAATTTTATTTAATATGGTTTGTGTGGAGTACTAAAAAGTGAACTAAAACTAATTTTGGTGTTAATTAAAGAGCGGTCTAACGTTCATGGAAATTTGTTGTTGAAGTTTGTCTGTAGTTAAGCTCAAAAGAAAAGAGAAATTTTAATAATCTAAATTTTAGGAAAATCATTAAAAGATAAAAACAAATAAAAATTAAAATAAAAAAAAAAATTAAAATAGAATAGTAACAAAAAATAAAAAAATAATAATTATAAGAAAATAAAGATAAAAAAAATTTAAAATTAAAAAAATTAAAAAAAATAAAATAAAATTAAAAAAGAATAATAATAAAAAATAAAAAAATAACAATTTAAAAATTAAATAAAAATTAAATAAAAATTAAAAAAATGGTAAAATAAAAATTAAAAAAATTAAAAAAAAAGTAATTAAAAAGAACAGAAAAATATAACGTTGTTGCGGGAAAACTGTTTCAGAGAATATGAGGGTCTGTTCCGATTACATACATAGATCGAACTGTCGTGGGAACCAATAATAACTTTTCGATATTTCATTGAAAACCTTTAGCAATAGTACTCACAACAGAGATACTTCCAGACTTCAGTCAGATTTTAATTCCGCTATTTTGTGGTTATGGTTCCAGGATTGGTATACTTTAGTCTTCCTCTTTAATTCCTCAATTTAATAGTATGTTCTGAAATTACTTATAACGAGACACATTCGTTCCTTTTCACATCCATTCCGAATCTTAGACCAGTTGACCCGACTATAATGATCGATTGGATTACATAGAAAGGTTTTGAAAGCATTAGATCGGCTGGTTCTCTTTTGACCCATATATAAATACCGTTGTTTCAAGTCTTCCATCGACCTGGAATAAAGATGTTTAAGATCAATAAAAATTGGTTGAGGGTTGGGTAGCAAACAAGGGTCCTTGAGTGTGTCTCTAGTACAGGTTTAGGAATTAGGTTTTCTTGTCATCTTACTTATAGTGTAGTTAACGTTTTAAGACCCCTCTTAAATATTGAAAATGAAAAATTTTCCTATATCAAAAATAAATTAGTCAGCAAATTCCTACTGCTCTCCTTGTAACATACACACACAAACTCTCCAACAAAGCCCACAGTGCGTGCGGCCTAAGCCTTAACATTTAACATACACCGAAATAAATGCTCTTGAGCACTTTTTTGTGGACTCAATATGAGTACTAATGTGTCAAAGAAAAAAACACGAACGAAAAAGCAGCAAAAGTTCACAAAATTTGTCGCATGTTTTTCGAAATGATTTGTTGCTGTTGTTGTTGTTTAGCATTATATTTTGTTCGGTGAGTAATTTGTGTAGCTCAGCTGTTCAGCTGCCACAGCATAAACGCTTTATGTACACTTGTCACATATTTTAGCAGCGTTTCAAAGCCATTCTGTATTTACGAGTGCGAGGTCTAAGTGTTTGGTGTTTGGTATGTCGAGCATTTTTATGGTTCTTGAATACTTTGGCCAACGTACAATTTTTTTTTTTTTTTTGGTTATTTTTGCTTGGACATATTGTTCACCTCAGCTATATTTGTAGAAATGTATTTGTGTGTGTTTGCTAGGTGCTAAAAGCCATAAGCACTAATGTTCAACAAATGCAAACACTTAAATATTCGACGAGAAAAAAATTCGAAAAAAAACGAACGCAAAAATCTAATTCATTAAATAGAATGAAAACGAAACTTGAAACAATAAAAGCCAAAAACAAATAAAAAACGTCTAAAATAAACAGAATAAATAAGCAGCACAGCGCGAACACGAAAAGTGAAGCGAAAGTGTTTCTTTGGTGTCACCTGCTCGACTTGTTTTTTTTCGTTCATTTTTTCGATTTTTTTTTTTTTGGTTTTTTTCTACGTGTGACTAAAGCAAAAACAGCAACAATGCTAATGGCACGACACGGCAATGGTAACAGCACGGTAATGCCAACAACAACAACAGCGAAACCAGCACTAAATAAATAGCGCGACGGCAACAGCAGCAAAGACGACAGCTCATACGTCCGTCTGTCGGTCAGACTATACATCCAGCTGTCTGTCAGCGCTGACACTCGCTATGAAGACAAGAATACAAGTACAAAGCTGCAGAAAATCGCTTGTATGTTGCTTTATGTCGGCAGGTTGGTTTGCTGCAGTTGTTGTTGCTGTTGCGATTTCGCTGCCGTCATCGGAGGTTCCAATATTGAAAATTATTTGATGTGCTGCTGCTCGGGCTGTTCGCGCTGCCTGTCTCTTGGCAAGGAACTCGATAGCGATGAGTGGCGAAAAAATACCAAAACAACAGCAACAACAAACACTTACTTTTGTATGTATGTATGTAGAGTATCTGCTGACGATGATGCTGACGTTGACGCTAATGACAGTGGCGGTGTCAGCAACAGCAACAGCCCGGACTCGCGGAATGTCAGGAACGTAAATAATAATAACGGAAAAAAAGACGAGTGCGCCCGTGAGCGAGGCGAACTCTATCAACTGGCAGAGTGACAAACAAATATGCACAGTAAACGGACACTCGCACAGCGCGACAGATGACTGGGCAAACAAACATGCGGGCACAAACAGTAGGCGGAAGCGAGGGACCGCGAACCGTGGCGCGGAGGCTCGGCATGGCGTGTGAAGAGCCTGCCTGCTTGGGAAGTGCAAATAAACCGCTACATATGCAGAGGCATATGTGCTACCGTTGCTGACGCATATTGCATTATATTGCAAATTGCTGCTAGCGAAGTACATACATGCAACACATACATGCCACATACACAGTTGCGTGCGACAGGCAGCCGAGCCATGCCAAGTTGAACCACTTGCCAACTAACTAAACAATCGACAATAGCGGCAATATTTTGTTGCTGGCCACACACATGCGACGTCGGGGCACGCAAAAAGTGGCATGCAACGTGGTGGCAAGTGGCAGTGCCAAGAGAGAGTAGCGCGCTGTTGCACTGGGGTGAGTGAGCGCACATTGACACACTCAAACCCACTCTGGTGTGTGGGCTTTTAGTTGGCACAAGGAAGTGCGATTGCGCGTGAGTAGATGAAGGGTGACAGCAGCCTAAAATCCTTATATGCCACCGTTGAAAATTGTTCGATGTGGAAAAATCGATTTGTGAATGAAAAGGGTTTGGAAGGCGTAGAAATGAAAGAATCTGTTTCTAAAACAATTTTAAGAAGAACTTCAGGTTATTAGAGATGTCTCTAGTTTCGTAGATTACTGGAAAACTCTGAGTTCAGAGATGATGAAATTGGATAGCAAAAGAGATGCAACGAGGAGCTTCGGTAGCACTGCGAAAGAAATAAAATGGAAGAGCACGATCAGTTCGCGATATTAATAACTGTTTCTGTTCTCACAGCTACGAAACTGATCACTTTCCCAAATGTTGCCTTTAGGTGCTATAAATTGGCGGCCATTTAAAGAACTTTGATTCCAATCTTGAAGGTAGTAGTCAACGTTTTCGTTTTTGATACGGTTTCTCGGATTTGGAAATAAAAACATAATGCTTGGCGTAAAAATACGAATTTTCAATGACAGGAAGTTGATATGTCCTTCATCCTCGCTTCATCTTGCATCCTTTCTCTCTAACGAATCAGTTCAAAACGATTCGTTTTGGTTAGCTTAAGACAGTTTTATTGCCTCAGCATCCCGGACTGTCTTCTACATGCGGAGGCTACAGTGGCAAGAGTTTCATGTAGTTTTATGGCAACACATCCTTTCTGAGATTTCTAAGGACACATAATATAACGGCAAATGTGTATAAATAGTTTGTGGCAGTTTTATTGCGCTAACATCCTGGAAATCCGATAAAATGTGTTTCCTTTGAAGCCGCCTCTTACACAAATCTGCGTAGGCCAAAGGTCAATACATAACTGTTAGCAATAGATTTGAGATTTTGGCATTTTCACAGCACAACTCTTGACCTATAGCCCGTCTAGAAGAGCCGTCAACGAGTGCACAAATCGGCTTTGATGCAACGCAATGCTGCCGCATGCGGTCCCATGCGGAATGGGCACAGGAAGGCAATAAAATACAGAAAGGAAGTGTGTAATGCATGTGTCTCTGTGTGTGTGTACTATATGTGAGCAGGCTAAATGTCCAAAAGCAGTCCAACGCATCAGCAACGACTTGCTTGGCAAACTGACAAAAACCCAAACGATTTTGATCGTTTCTTTTTTTCTTTTCTTCTCTTAATTTATAGTGTTGTTGTTTCTTTTTTTCACTGCTGTCCGCCTCCAGTTTTGGCTGGCTGACAGGAGCTGAGTGTTGGTTGCAAGGAAGGTCAATGCAGGAAGTGCTGTGAGCGCACACGCCGCAGGAAGTTGCCACTTGCCACTTGCAACAGCTAAGCGCAACAGCAAGCAACAACAACAAAACAAAAGCAACAAAAAATTAAATTTAATAAGTAAAAAATCAATGAGCTTATAAAACTGCAAATTTTATGCTTGTCGTTGCTGCCACCTCTGTTTTATTGCATTTATTATTATCTTCCTGTTTGGTAACGGTGCCAAAAGGACACTTGCACACGTGTTTGCTTGCCTCGGCTTGTGTGCTGCTTATTTCATCACTTTTTTATTCGATCATCCTGCTTTCATCATCGATTAGCGGTGCTTGTGTGCCAAAGACAGGCCGGAACTCGGCGGATTACATCCGCACTATTTCGGCCGACTCGTTTACTCGCAAATTGGAGACGACGCCTCTGCGCGGCGCGTTGCAAGTGTCTTCAAGCGCCGGAATTCGTCTTCCGCTGCTTTGTTCTTTTGTCTTTTTTTCACACATTCTTTATTTTTTCTTCTCTTAAAAATGACAAGGCAAATAACGTGTTAACACTGAAAGGCCGCCTTTAATGACACGCGCAGTAATTAAGAAAAAATGTGTCAATACTAATGTAATTACTCGCGCATTTGAGTTGGCAGGACGACGTTGAGATGAAAGGTCTCTACGAAAAAGGATACGCCTTTGAGTGTGTTTGTATGTGTGTGTGCCTCTATATGCTCGGAGTGTGTCAGCAAAGTCGCAATTTCGATGATGAAATTGTAGAAGCGCACAGTGAGATAATCCGCCATAAGCGTTCGGGCGCTGGAGATGAGTTGAAGGTTGATTTTGGCTGATTCATCTTTCTTTGTTCGGAGAAAGTTGTGAAATTTGTAGAAAGAGTAGAAGTAAGAGATTAGTAAAGCCTTCAGAAGAGTTAGTCATACTTAAGTGTGGAATGGTGGTGTAGCAAAGATTTATTTTACTCTTGCGCCTTACATTCTGTGCTTCTTATACAAGGAACGCTGTTGTACAGTTATTCCTAAAGCTATATTTGTTTCATTTGTGACTCATACTGTTGCTGCTATTGTCGGCGGCTAACAAACTGAGTTTCATAAGTTTACTCACAGTTTTTTGTGAATTGTGGATCCTCAAGTTCATGCTTGTTGTAAGCGTTGCTTTCTACGCAAGGATTTCAAAGTGTCTAACCAGTATATTCAAGTTTTTTGGTTTTCCGCACTTATTCAGCGTATTCAGCTTAAGTGTAGGCTAGCTAAATAACGTGCTGAATACAAAAAGTGAAATTAAAGTAGCCTGTTACAGTCCGATAGTTGTTTGTAATTGTTTCTAATTCCCTAACAATAAACAATTTAACGGGAATTTTCATAATTTTACGCTTTATAGCAGAAATATTTCAATTTAGCAATAAATAGCATGTTAAACATTTGCGCAAAGCTATTTGTGAACATATTTTTTATGTGACGCATACACCCTGACCTATTTACATGCAAATTGGTAGCCAAACACCCACATTTTGTGAAACAAGCAACCAGTTGTTGTTTGGGGGCTTCAACAACATCATCACCTTCAAGCATCGTCAGTTTTTCGCAACATTAAAATATTCGCACCCTCCTGCCGGCAACCACCACCACCGTTTCTCATACGACATTTGCACTTCAATTAGCGCCTCGGCGGAGATTTCTTTTCTCCACACAGCTGTACATTGTTGTTTTTGCAATCGCCTCATTACATTGAGCACTTTGACTAACCTGAAGGCAAAAATTACTGCAAATTAGTAGCAGCCGAAGACAAAAAGTGCGCGAGAAAATGTTGTTGCACAAAGCAAGCTTAGTGTGTGGCAGTAAAGGTGCTGTCTTACAAGGAAACTAACTGATGAACAAATTTTTTCATTAGCAACAAAAACAAAAACAAAAAAAAACTAGCACAACATTTTTCTTACAAAATCCCATTCGAAAGAGTGTTTGTGTGTTTGTTGGTGTGTGGCAATGTGTAGCGGCGTGTGAAAATTTCGCAAAAGTTTCACCAGCAACCGCCAACCACATACCGCCTACCCACATAACACAAACGCACACACAGATACTTCCATAAAAAGCTGGCTACCGCTTTTGCTACTGCACTGTTGTATAATTCATCTCCGCTGGCTGTGAAGCCACTACTAATTTCCAACGCTCCAAGCCACAAGCCACCTCTCCCCTACGAGTAGCAAATCTATTTTTGCTACAATTGAGTTTTATGCCGCCACTATTGTCTATTGTTTTATTAATTATTTTTCATGTTTTTTTTGTCTTCATAATTCCGCAACGCAAAAATTTTCCCATTTTGGCTTTTAGCGAATTTTCATTTAATTTACGCAGTTTTCGCTGTCGGTTCTCGCTGCGACGAAGAAATTGCATGCGCACGCACACAGTGAAATCGCTGCCACCGCTTTTTGTAGCTGTGAACTGGCTGTGGGCGGCGGCGGGCGTTGAAGCTCTCGGGCAGCTCTTTCTTGCATCTTGTGTCTGCCTGTCTTCATTTCACGCCACTTTGCTTGCGGTCCGTCGTCGTTTTGTGCGCTTTTCCGCTCGCTTTTCACATTTTTAATTTTAAATACACTTCGTGATCCGCTCAACCGACATTTATTCGCATTTGTCTAATTTTGCTTGCTGCCAAGCGCTGAGGGGGGGGCGCTGAGCAGTTTGCTTTACATTTTTGAAAATCTTTGATTTTTATTTTCATTTAATTTAAATTTTGTATTTTTTCTTTGTCTTCGCGATTGCTTGGTTGCCATTGTTTTCGCCCTCACGCCCCACCCACCGCCTACACGCATACTATAATGTATTGCTACAAATCAGCGCTGGCTCTTCTGCGAATTGTGCAAATATGCAATCTAATATTTTCCGCTATTCATGTCGTCGTTGCTATTGTTGTTGTTCGTATATTTTATTTTTCTCGTGATTTTTTTTTTTGCTATTTACAGCACCACACAATTTGTCGTCTTTTAATTCAGTTTGTTTTGCTGTTGTTGTTGGCTGACTTTTGTAATTCCGCACCACGAACGATTTTCTCTTAGTTTGTTGCTTAATCGTCGGTGTCTCGGTTGTTGGTTGGTTGACGCTTGATGGTTAGGTCGTTTGATTTCTCGGTTTTCCACCGGAAAGTCATTGTCACAGTGTGACAAATGTGGCAAGAATTTTGTGATTTATTTTTTCTAAATTAAATACATTAAAAAATCGAGGCTTATGAAGTCGTTCAAAAACTCACTTGATAGCAAAAGTAATATAAAAGCTATTTGATAAAAAATTAGTTTTCCAGAGTAAAAAAATTCACATTTGTCTTAAGCTAATTAAGAAAATATTATTTTTCTATATTAAGTATCAAAGAAATATGCATTAAATGTCTGATTTAAAAAAGAAAAAAAATTAAAAAAAGTTAAAAAATATTTTAATTAGAAAAAAATTAAAAAAAAAAATAATTAGAAAAAAATAAAAAAAAAATATAAAAAAAATTTTATTAGAAAAAAAATTTAATGTTCAAAACAAAAAATTAAAAAAAAAATCTCAAAAATAAAATTTTAAATAAGTTTTCACAAAATAAAATTAAAACAGAAATATTTTTTTTTTTAGGATTTATGTTAAAATTATGAAAGAATCTTCTGTAAATTTACTAAAACCTATACTAAACCAACGATGCTTTTTTTAAATTATTAAAATAAAAAAAAGTAACTCCCATTCATGCGCAACTAAAAAAGGAATAAAAAAATTTAAATAAAAAATTAAAAAAATATTCAAAAACAAATTTAATTAGAAAAAATTAAATAAAAAATTGAATTAGAAAAAAATAAAAAAAAATTAATTAGAATAAATTGTAAAAAAAAATGTGATTAGAAAAAATTGAAAAAATAATAAAAAAAATTTTAATTAGAAAAAATTGGAAAAATAATAAAAAAAAATTTTTAATTTTAATTTTCAAAACAAAAAGTTTAAAAAAAGATTCTCAAAAAAAGGTTTAAATAAGATTTCAAAAAATAAAATTTAAAAAGGAGATATTTTTTTGAATATTTATGTTAAAATTATGAAAGAATCTGCTGTAAATTTACTAAAGTCAATACTAACCTAACGGTACTTTTTTTAAATAAAAAAATAAATGTAACCCTCATCCATGCGCAACTAAAAATGAAATAAAAAAATTTTAATAAAAAATTAAAAAAAGGTAAAAAATTTAATTAGAAAAAATTAAAAAAAAATTTGTGATTAGAAAAAATTAAAAAAAAATTTAATTACAATAAATTGAAAAAAAAAAATTTTAATTAGAAAAAAAAAAATTAAAAAGTAATAAAAAAAAATTAAAAAAACATAAAAAAAGAATTTTTAATTTTAATTTTCAAAACAAAAAGATTCTCAAAAAAAATTTAAATAAGATTTCAAAAATAAAATTTAAAAAGGAAATATTTTTTTTTTAATATTTATGTTAAAATTATGAAAAAAACTTGTATAAATTTACTAAATCCAAAGTACTTTCTTAAAAAAAAAAGAATAAATGTAACTCTCACTCATGCGCAATTGCGCCACTGTGCCTGCGCTGCACACCGCATGACTTCATATTGTTTTTTCTTTTTTTTTTACTTTTCAAAGTTTCTTTTTCACTGCAATGAGTTCCATTGTTGTGTGTGTGTTTGTTTTCGCTGAATTACTGTTTCCCTGTAATTGGTGTAATTTGTGGGAAATTTAATAGGTCAATCTTTTGTCATTGCGCGCGTCGAGGTTAGTCATTGAAGTCATGAAGCGTCGGCGCCGTCATGAAGCTGAAGACTAACTGCCTTCAATGATTGTCTTCTACTTTCTTGCATTGCTATTGTTAGTTTTCCACCTTCATTTGTCATTCTTCGCGTAGCGTCTTCGTGCTCTATATTTATGTAAGTGTCTTCAGCTGTTTGTGTGTACCAGACCAGAGCGCGCTTGTCGTCGCATTGCCGCCGCCGCCGCCACGCTAATTTGCTTAATAAATTCGTGGTTATTTCGCTGTTGTCGCTGTTGTACTTCCTTGCTGGCTAGCAATTATCATTTTCGCGCTTGCGACACCAACTTCAGCCAAGCGCTAGGGGGTCACTTACATAGCTTTCGGCGCTTAAACGCTTGAGAACTCTACAAAAACTTTCTAGTCAACGTGTCGTTGGCTTGGTTCTCAGTCAATTTGCTGCAACTGTTGCACACGTTTTACCGTTTGACATGTTTATTTGCCCTTCATACACCCGCTACAACAATCAAACAACAACAACAAAAACACATCACTTTCAGTTCCACAAAGTTAATGCAGAGAACTTTTAATGTGTGTTGAAAAAGAAACTGTTATCATTTCAGTGTCAGCTCACCAGGTTGCGCAGCTGTCACCACAAAAAAGTTGTTGCTGTTGTTGTTACCTGCTGTTTTGATTTCCATTTTGTGTCATTACAAAATTCTCTGCTTTTTTTTTGCTTTATTTTAATTGCACTTTACATACATACATAGTTGCTATTTGTTGTTGTTGTTGCTGTTGCAGTAGTTGCTGCTGCAGCGCGTCCTTGCGTCCAATGGCAGTCATAAATCTGAAATGAAATTGCATGCGGACCAACTGTGACCAACCGAAACTGAATGAGCTACAAAATGACTGCAGCGAAAGGGTGATTTACTCGCTCAACGCTTCGGTCCGCAGTGCCTGAGTGTGTGTGGCTGGTTGATGCTTTAATTTACTTTGTCTTACCTTTGCAGCAAAGTTCCACTTATTAGCTGACACACACACATCCCTTTAACGGGAATTGTACCGCATTATTCACACTGCAGCATACTTGGCTCAAATAGCTGCAGAAGAAGAAGAAGAGCAATAAGAATGCAAAAAGACCCAAACTGCTGTTCTACTTACCAGAAACATGCCAGCAGAACAGCACTCTACACCCAATCTTTGTCATTCTCCAGCGTCGCTCCACCGTACCATGTGTCTGTGGCGCTCTTGTCCAATAAAGGACTTTATGACTCATCACTGCTGCTGGCCCGGCACTGGCTGTGGCAACTATAAACTGCAGATTAATTAAAGCAATAAATTCCCGTTGACGACGACAAACTCAGCACCGCCGCTGAGTTCTTTATAACACAATCACTTTGTTGTTGTTGCAAACTCAACTCAAAGTATAGTGTTGCAAAGGAAGTGTCGCAATTTAAGGATTGTAGCGCCGGAGCGAGCACAATGTTTGCTGGCGCCTCGTCTAGCGTTCGCTCGCTGGGCGTGGGTTGCTTGGTGACCCGACTGCCTGCCGCATAGATTGTTTGAGCTGTTGGCGTATTTAATTAACATTGTGGTAGTTGCTTGGTTTATGGATTTGCGGTATGTCCAGCGCAAATGGGTCAACAAAAGGGATAAATTGTAGCGCGTACGTCGTCTCCCGCTGTTTTAATGGTCGTACATTTGGTCGTAAAAAATGTTTTTGGGGCGTCAAATGGCTGAGGAGTTGAAATTATTTATTGGAACAGTAAAGAAATGTGTTACACTGTGGCCAGCAAATCAATCTCTCTTATATTGATGTGGGAGTTAAAAGCTCAAAAAGCTCTTTGGAATTTTTATTATTGCATAATTATAAAAAGCTGTCACTTTTTTTAAGAATTGTAACTCCTAAATTGCAGCTCACTAGCTTGAAGACGTATAAAAGCTCGCCCGCGTCAAGTTTATATAAGAACTCTTTATGACGAGTTTTGAAAGCTCGAAAGAATGTTAAAAATATTATATTTAAACTCTTTTAACTCTTAACAAAAATTTTTGCTAAATTTTAAAGCTCCAAAAAGTTCAAATGTTCGAAGAAAGTTCGAAAGCTCGAAAAAAGCTGGAGAGCTTTAATAAAGTATGTTGTTTTGGCGCTATTTCTGATTCTTATATTTCATACTTTACTTATTTCCTTCAATTTGAGCTAAATCCAACACTTCAATGAGCTTAAGTAGTATCTGTCGTAAGCTTTCAAGCTTTGTCTCGGCAGTAAGTACTTTTTTGATCAACAAGAAAACGAATTTCGTTGCCATCAATAGTTTCTCTGCCTTTCCATTGACCTCTGCTCACAAAGTGTCCCTAAACTTGGCTGCACGTGTTGGACATTTGCACAGCTGTTGTCTGCACAACTCAATTGCCTGACTAAATACGCCTCCGAAACTGCATTAATTTGAATTTATCACATGTCCACGAAAACATTTAAACTTTTCTGTTTTTTTGTTTGTTGTTAACTGCGCCACATGCCGGCATGCCGACTTTTATATAAGCCATTTTGGAAGAAGAATTTACCGTGCATTGCCCTACTTCAATCGATTTTCTTTTCATTATGGATGTCTCATCAAATTATGTTTGTGTTAAATTCATTAGCCCGGCCGGCGAGTAACTTAACCTCAACAAACTTCTAGTTATTAAGTGACAATAACAGCTCTTCACAGTTGCCTGCCTGCCTGTCGATGGCTTGGCACACAAACCATGTAGACAAATTCTTTCACCGTTAACCCTTCGGCAGTTAACACTTGATTTGTTTAAATAGCTGTTGCTGCTGAGGTTCGGTTGTTTGTGGCACAACGACGACATGGAAATTACTTTCGAGCTTCATTATGCGCCTCAACCTCCAGTCACATGCACATTAGCATTAATCGGCCGAAGACAGGCTAGTAGGTAGCTCCAGCAGATGGATAAACACACAACGCGCGCTCAACGGGTAATCAGTCAGTTGACTGCCTAGCTACTTACCTACCTACCTACCGAGTAGCTAACGAACACAACGTCGCTTCGTCAACAGTCGAGCGATTAAGCAGTCAGCCGGTGCAGTAATTTAATGACTGAGCTGGTGAGTGAGGAGGTGAGGTGGGGAGAGCGAGCGCCGCGCTGTGCCGTTGGTTGGGCGGGGCAGACAACATTAACGTCAACAGCAAATTTACTTGTCGCCACCTCAGTACGCCGAGCTTTGCTTCGTAGCTACGCTCATAAGCTCACGTGAGACCAAGTCGTTTGGGAACTGAGACGCAGGCGTAGCGCAGTCTTCTTAATTTCATATGCAACAACGCGTCTCTTTGACATTTAAAAATTATATGCAAACAATACGAAGAATACCGTTGGCAACAACAATAACTCAAGCTTAAGCATTTAACTGTGCGCTAAGTATTAATTTAGATTCATTTTTAGAATATAAAAAAAGAAACAGAAACAGTTTCATATTAAGCGCTAGTGAATGAGTGTTCTATTGGCTGTTTAGTGGAATTTGTTGAAATAATGAGTGGAAAATGATAAAATATTTGTGGTTTTGGTCTTCTAGTCTTATCGCAATTATTATGAAGAATGATTTCCTATATTTCTGCTGTATATTTCCAAGAAAAAATGTTCACCACACAAATCACGAGCTAAGCGTCTTAATATTCGCACTCGAAGCGCAACGAAAGCAAAGCACGCTTCAAGAATTCTTAACGCGTTGTTGCAGCGCGCTCATACACATATAACGCTAAATAGCGGATTGAAATAATGAAAGTTCATGCGCGTTGTAAGCGCTTTACCAGCTATATTTGCTTCACGCTTCAGGTAACTTGCGGCGATTTCAAAATTTCGCTTGCCATCTTGACTGACTAATGGTTATTCCCCACTTTTTTACTTACATATATGTAAGAGTTGCATAAATAATTTGTTGGAAGGTTTTTATTGCTACTACAATTGTGTGATTTGCTGTCATTTTTGCTTTAATTTTTTTTTTTTTGTTTAATTTTTTTTTTGTGCGCGCGCCGCACAGCTTTTTAGATATTTATCACTTAAAAGCGCAAGCGTATCGCTTAAGAATGCACAAAGCGTAATTAGACAAAGACGCGCCTGGCTTAGATTTATCGGGATTTGCAGAGTCATCGCGCGGCAACAACGCGACGCTTTGTGCGCGGCGCACTGGCATAGCGCACAGTACATTTGTCACAGCTAATTAAACCTGCGCGGCAACGCGCCGCGATATTCATCTCGAAAGCATCTGTATGTTATGCGCATATGGTTTGGCTTTGCATACGCCTTCTGGTTCTTCTTCTTCTCGCGCTTCCTGCTTTTATTTTTATGCGAAGTAAAGTGTTTGTCTTTCTTTTCAAAGAAATTTTCGAAAAAGTCTCTTTGTTCCACACACACAAAGGGTGTAGCGCGTTGTGCGCGCGGGGCATTCCGCGTCCGCATATGATTGTACTTAGCAGCGTTTAGCCTGCGTAGTACTATTTATAAACATATGTGAGCCATTTAAGCCATTACTCAATTGTTTCTCTTTCATATGGCGTTAGAACGCAGTAGAATAAAGCAAATAAATACTAGAGAAAAAAATTGTGAAATTTTAAAAATAAATTTGCAACATTTAAATAATATTTGCGCGCCGCGTTAAAAGCATCCACAGTTAAATCAATAAATAAATATTTGTTTATTCTTAGCTGCACAATTAGTACAAAAACAGCAATTGAAGACCCAGTCTACAACTCAGGTGTGTTGTTGTACTTGCGCGTGCGGTTGCTAGCGGTATAAGCAAAACAGACGCTATAATTAAGCGAGGCGCGGTACAAACTAACATTAAATATTAAATAAAAGCAACAAATGCAATTAAAAATTTTTAATATGTAAGTAGCTGCAGTGTTGCAAGCGTTCTCTGCTGTTTCTTAGCAATTTCAATTGCAACGCGAACATTTTTATTCGCATTAAAAGCACGCGTCAGCGGAGAACGCGGCACTTTTAGCAACTGCCAAGCGTTTCCCTATATACTACTTATATATATCTATGAATCTACCTCTTCAGTATATAATGCGCATGCCATTGGTTTACATTCTAGCCAAATTATACAGCTGCTGTGGCGCAACACTTTCATGCTTTATTTCATTATTATTATTTTTTCGCTGTATTTCCTTCGATTATATTTTCTTTCAATTTTTTCTTGAATCGTTGCCAAAAACGATTCTACTAACCATGGAAACTGAAATGTCTACTAATAGAAAATTCCACTTGCACTTGAACTTTGCTGCAAATATCCACCGTATATATAGATGTGCCCTCCCCGCTGCCGGCACAAATACTTTCGCTCCGCACCCAAAATTCGACCTCCATTCTTCTATGCTATTGCATTTTATATGATTACTTCGCTGCACACTTTGTTGCTAAGATGCTTTGAAGGTTGCGCAAGTTTTCAATTCAAATTAATCTAAAATGCCTGGCAGTTTGAAACGTGCGGCTTAGCTCCGTTTCCCTCAGTTGTTTTGTAGCCACGTGGCTTGATAGGGTTCCTACTCGCGCTCCCTTATGTAACGTTTGATGCGCTTTTGTTCGTGACTGCCTTTGGAGCAATGAAAGAGCACGGCTCATGCGATTCATCGCTCGTAATCGCTGCTGCTTTTTTTTGTTGTTGTACGACACATTTGTATAATGCAATAATTATTATGTGCCATTATTTATTTCAGAGCATTCCCGATTGAGTCATAGCTGCAGGCGAAATGGTGTGAGTTGCATCATGTGATTTTCTGTGATTTTTATGGGTTTATCAAAGTGAGAAAAGGCAAATTAATGAGGCTGCAAATGCTTAGGCGAAATCACGAAATGTGTACACTTACTCAGTGAGTGCGCTGGAACATAAATTTAAAAAATATTCTGTGAATTTAAAAATTCTTTCTCTTTGGTTTTACCCAATTTCTTTGGAATTATTTGTATAAAATTTGACTCACACTTGTTGCAAAAGAACATAAACCTGAATGATGTGAACTAGATATGACAAAGCGCTTTGGCTTTTGAGGGTCTATGGCATCTATGACAAAGAACTGCCGACTTTAGCTTTTCATAAGTGGGATCTCTTGTGGTTTGTGGCGTCACAAAGTACGGACAATTTTGCTGTCCATGTGAGATCTCTTGTTGTTTGAGATCAGTACTGTAATCTAATCTAACTAATCTAGTTATATATGAAACATTTAAAACATAAACCTGTTGAGAATTGCAACAAATTCTTCAAAACGAGCAAAATTTGAAGCATACTTTTTGGCGAATTTTTTATGATACTTATATTTGGTAGCAAAAGAGTGTTGAAAGGTTAAACAGAAGCGGAATAGTGTTAATATTTTGAACGATTACAATTAGTGTCCACATTAATATCAAGTCCATTTCAATGTAAATAATTATCTGCATTAATTTACCACCAAATCATTGACCCTAAAAGCCCTATACATATCTATATTTTGCCTACTTAAAGCGTATACGATGTAGTGTATCAAATTAGTAGCTGACCATTTAGTTAGTTGTACGTGTTGCCACTGATTGTTCTAATTTCGAGGCTTAATTTTTCCAAAGTCACTAATAATCAAGTGACCTCTAAGTAAACACTGCATACTCAGTACATTGTAATAAATAAGTAAGTAAGTAGTCTATTTTACTGCTAACTTCGCCTTGAAAGTTCAGCTTACGTTATCTATGGCTCTACGCATTCGTACTCACTCGCATGTGTGTGTGTGTTGGTTGTTGTTGTTGCTACGGTAGTGGCTCATTTGTTTTTGGCTGTCGTGGCGACTTCAAGGCCCTTTATCAGCTGTCCGCGACCGTGCCGCTCGACATGTTTCAGCGTCGGCGCCACCGCTTGACTTTAGTGTCTACAGTTTCGCACGCAAAGTTGATGCGTCAGACGGCATGTATGGACGGACGGTCGCACGTATGTAAGCGCTTACACATGTAGCCACCATGTAATCTTACACTTATTTACTCGTATCACTCGTAGCACAAAAACAAAAGCAAAGCCAGCAAATCAGGCGAGTATTATTGAGTTTAAAGATTACACGAGGAAAATACACCGATAATACACACATACAGTTGTCATATGTGTGACAGCTAGATACATACATTTGTGTGTACTCGGTTTGTAAGCGTACACACTCGTTCTTATCAGCAGCTCAAGCCGACCGACCGCAAGTATTTGTGTGACGCTGACGGCGAGGTCGTTAAATCGCCGCTGCCAGCGCTGTTGATACCGCGATGTTGGTCAGAGATCGAGCAACAGCTGTTCCATAAATGTGTTTTTGCTTTAGTTTGCTTCGCATTTTACTGTTTGTTGGTCGCTCTGCGGTTTTCACATCATTTGTTGTTGTTTATTTATTGTATTCGTTTCGTTGTTGTAATACGCGAAATTTTCCATCATAACGACCAAGTGTCCAGCCCATTAAAGGGGAGCGATCGTCAGCGCTGTGAGAAATCATCCATTTTGTATGTGAAATCATAATCAATTCCGTCAATATGGTGCGATTTAATGTGACGTTAATTTCGTGCTAGTGAGTGTGTGTGCTGTGTGACTGCATTCGAGTGTTCACACGTAAATCAAAGTGGTTCGATCGAACGTGTGTTCTCTACGGTTTAGTCATGAAAAAAAGAACCGTGACTGTTACTGAGTCGGCAAGCGGCAAATGTTGTGGGTTAGTCATAAAATCCCTATGATTTTATGTTAGTTCCGTCTGTCGTTAATCGCCAAAAATAAAAAAGTAAGCGAAAAAAAAATCAAATCAAAACGGAACTTGTGGTTGGCAAACAACAAAACATAGAACGAAAGTAATAATAAAAGCTTATTATTCTACATAATTCAGCAACTAATAAATCTCAAAGTAAAAAGCGGATTTATTTGAGTGACGCGATCGGATGTGGTTTTGCTACTATTGCGATTTTGAATTTTTTTTCTGCGCAACTGTTTTTGGTTCGTTTTATGAAAGAAAAAAAAATAAACAAAAAAATTGTTTAAAAAATAATTAATAAATATTATTTTCTTTATTAAAAATAAAATAATACACTACATTTTTTTCTATCAAAAATATATTTTTTTTTATTTTCCGAATTTTTTTTTATATTATTTTATATTCAAGTACTACACTTTTACTCTTCTCAGTTCCATAACCTAACTTAAATATCAAATATTAAAATACCGACTATTTTACGCTCAGTTAATTGAAATAAAAGCTTTGCCGAAAGCAAAAACTTCACTTCCCTTTCCAACAGCTTTTATTTCCTCATATTAAGAAATTCTAAGCTATAATTATCGATTACCAAACAAAAATTGAAATTGGCACTAAAATATGCGGCAAAAGCCATTTCAAGTCACAAAAAGCTTCGAAAGCTTTAAATAGTGCTTTCGAGCACTTTTTTATCAAAATTGCTGCTAAAATAAAATACGAGACACTTGCTATATAAAGTTGGAAAAAATCGTACCAAAGCTTGGAAAGCTTGAGCTTTCATTCGAACACAATCAGAATTTTTTTGTTAGAATTGACACTAAAATACGCAGAAATTGAACTAGGCCCTAAAATACGCGACCAAAGCCATTTCAAGTCAGAAAAAGCTTCGAAGCTTTAAATTGAGCTTTCGATCGAGCACTTTTTTTATCAAAAATTATGCTAAAATACGATAGACAAGCTATACCAAGTTAGAAAAAAATCGTTCGAAAGCTTCGAAAGCTTGAGCTTTCATTCGAACACAATAAGAATTTTTTTGTTAGAATTGACAGGAAAATACGCACTAAAAGCCATTCCAAATTCGAAAAAAAATATGTCGAAAGCTTTAAATTGAGCTTTCGGTCAATCACAAACAAATCTGATTACTCAACATATTTGAATATACCGATTTCCAATATTTTCATGCTGTTGTTCATGAATTTTTCTCACAAAGCTCAGCTTTCATGTGTTCTCAGCTTTCTTGAGTTCTCAGCTAAGTTTGGGTTTTGTTGTGAATTTTTCCAAATTTATTTCATTTATTATTACTGTTTTGCGTGTGATTTCGCTATGTGTGGGTTGTAAGCAGTTGTTTTTGAGTGTGGTTAACAGAAATTAACCACAGTTTTGTGCTAATGATATGCGTAAATACGATATTAAAACAAATGCGCGGTACTTAGTGTGCCACAAAAAAGCATAAAGAATCACACGCTTTGGACCATAAAAAAGCGCGAGGCTATGCGGGTCACAATGGCTCAAACAAAAAAAAATTAAAATACAAAAAATAAATAATAAATAATAAAATTAGTATAATTGTTAGCTAGCTGTTCTGTTGACCTCCAGTATTGCGCTCGTGGTCAATGGCCGGTCTGCGGAAGGAAGTGGTGAGGTCATTGCATTAATGAATGTTTCGACTGTTTGAGTGACTGACTGATGGTTTGCATGACCTAGCAAACGCTTGGCTCAAGAATTCAACACGAACTGTTGAATTGTTGACCCAGACGTCGCACAAACTAATTTTCCGTATACTTTTCCACTTTAGCGCTTTATTTTGTTTTGGAAATTTCCGAAAGATTTCTGAGAAACATACGCCGAGAATTATAACAATTCAGTGGGAGAAACGCCAATTATGCTGTGAAATAAACTAACAACAAGAACAAAGTATGTAAACAAAACAACGATAAAGACCACACAAAAAAATTAATAACAAAGGCAAAGAAAAAAGAAAAAAAATCTGAGATGTGAAAAGAAAAATGCGCAACAAAGTAAACATTCGTCAGAAAATCAAACAAAAATAATGCGTAAAGTGAAATAATAACAATAACAACGAAACACATCGTAAAAGCGAAAAGCAACAATTATTGAACGAGCGTGCGATTACCTGCGCACCAGCTTCACAAACCTTGTGATCCTCTTACCGTCTACAAACTCTCTACAAGCCAACCAAGCAATCTTGAACCAACTTGATACACCACCTCTTGGCGAGGTGCTACAAAACCTTCGAAATTATGTTGAGAACGCCCACACACATCGTGGAACTGAGTACGAATACGACGAGTCCATTGCTACAGAAGTTCCACGTCGGCGCGGGTCCCAACGGCGCTGTCACTGCGAACGGCTCCCCAGCCGTCGGAGTGAAGGCGAGCAGCTGTGCGGCAGCAGCAGCAGCGGCGGCGGCAACTGCGGTGCAATATCAACAACAACAACAACAGCAAAAGCAAACATCTAACAAATTCTTTAATGATCGCCAGCAGCATCAAGAGCAACAGCAAAAACAAACCACTGGCTATCGATTTCAAACGAAGGGCATGAAAATCACCACATCATCATCATCATCCTCGGCTGCGAAAGAGCACTTAGCGAGCGCAACAACAACAACCACAGTGGTGGCACATACACCGATTTCGGCCGCACGCAGCCTCTTGTCATCGACACCGTTTATTTCGTTTAAGCGTATCAAAAAATCGAAAACAACAACTACAACAACGACCAATTCAACGAGTTCACGCTCGAAAACGAACGGTGTGATCGCCACTGCTGTGGTGGAACACGTTTATGCGCCCGCAACGGTCGCTGCAGCCACAGTGAACGGCCAACAGCAGTTCGAGCAGTCAGCTGACAGTAACAACTATCATTTCTGCTGCGGCAGTAATCACAATAACAACAACAATAATAATAACTATTTGAAGACGGAATTCGCTGCGTTGTCGAGCAACAGCAACAACACAGGCACATCGCTGGTGAAATCCTCATCGTCATCATCGACCGCCTCCTCGACGGCTTCGTCGAATCACTCGGCCTTCTCTGCACCGCCGCTGTCCGCTTCGGCCTCGGCGGCTAGTGTTGGCAACGCGAGCAATATCAGCTGCAGCACACAGAGCACCGCGATCTCCAGCACCAACTCGAACGCCTCCAGCGCTGCGTCCGTCACTTCGGTCGTTGCGATGTCGCCAACCACACAGGCACCGACGCGCACATCACTGTTCGATTCGTGTCATCGGAAGATACGCCTCATCGGCGGCGGTCCGGTCGCCTTTCTGGGCGGACTTGTAGCGTAAGTTTTTCCACACTTGATTTTTATTTATTTCTATTTAGTTTTAGTTTTAAGTATTTGTTGGGTTTAAAAAGTTTGGAGTTCCAATCTGCAAACGATAACTCTTCCATCATGAACAAGAATTGAGTTCGTACCGAAGAACTAACGATGTTGGTATGACCTTTGCTTAAAGAGGTGTCTTAGTACTAAAACGCACCAACACCTATGCTTAAAGACACCTCTTTAGTACTAAAACGCACCAAGAAATCCCCATTAAGTCCTCTTTATCAATATTTCGGTTTGATGCCGATAGAAGCGTTGTGGCTACAGGGTATCCCTACTCATTTGGGATCTATGAGTATTATCTCTTGTGATCTGAGTTCCCTTTATATGTGTTCTGTCGACTCAGTGTTCTGAAAGGGAGTTGGTATGAGGTGAGAACACTGTGATATCACATGCCGCGAATGTAAATTAGCTAGAAGATTCCTTTATTTAGCTGAACAGCATTCCCAAGCACTACAGCGTCTCTGGCTTCAAATTTTTGTAAATTCGCCAACACCTGAAATTGCTACGATCTCAAATCGTAGTCTCGCCTTACAAAAATTCCAAAACTTCGCTTGAATTGACGAAATAACCGACGTCATTGCCTCCACTGTACGTGCTCGAAAGCATTTCAAGTGTATTGCATCATATTTCAGCTGAGCTCATCCATCAACCAGTGTCTCCAGTTTTCTTGACCTGCACTCGACGCCGTTTGTTTCGCTCGCCTTGTTGTTTTTTCGACAGTTATGAGTGTTGTTAAATGAATTGTCAAACGGTTGTGTTGCAGCATCATTTGTTGTCCACCTCAATGGCAGACACCGTAATATGTACTCGTGGGTTAGTTGTAATGTGAGAGTTCATTCATTCATTCATTCGCTCACTCACTTAACGTTGCTTTGAACTTTTAACTGCGCTTAAATTGCAAAGTCAAGGCATTGAACCACATACTTACAATGTGGCAACTGCGCGCATTTAAAGCGGTCAATGCGGCAATGCGTGTGTGTGGCAACCGCACCTCGCGGCCTGGTAATTCAATTAAAGTTGACTGCCCCCAAAGTGCTGCCGCGCTGCCGTGCTAATGGCGCTCGAGCTGATGCTGCTGATTATTATTGCTGCAGCTAGCATCTCGGCTGGTTGTGCAGGCGTCTATTCGAGTAGCAAAAATAACAATGAAAGCCAAAAAAAAATGAGTGAATAAATACAAGTACTACGAGTTGCTCATATTCAAGTGTCCACTTTTTGTTTATTTCTTTGCTTATTTATTATTGTTGTTTGTGCGGGTTTTTTGCCTTTTCTTTGTTTGTGCTTCATTTAGTTTTGGTGGCTCTAATTACAAGCGGCGCAATGTTGCTCTGCGTACTTCTTGTGTGAAACAGGGTGCTTGAACTGCGTCAAGGCCTACAAGCAGGTGTGTGTGTGTGCCACAGTAATTTATTTAGTACGATTCTTTTCTGCTAGAATTGAAAATTTTTGAATGGTAGTATTAATATTATTTTTTTTAAATATTTTTTTTAAATTAATTTTTTTTTAATTTTTTTTTGTAGTTGAAATATTTTTTGAGTATGTTTTTTTTAATTAATTTTTTTATTTTATTTATTTTTTTTTTAATTTTATTTATTTTTTTTATTTTCTTTTAATTTAAAATTTTTTAAATTATATTAATATATTTTTTCAATTTTTTTTTATTTTAATTTTTATTTTTTTTCAATTAATTTTTTAAAAATATTTTTTAAATATGTTTTTTTTTAATTAATTAATTTTTTTATTTTTATTTTTTTTATTTTTATTTTTTGAGTATGTTTTTTTCAATTAATTTTTTTTATTTTATTTATATAAATAAGAAATTATTTTCTTTTAATTTAAAATTTATTTTAATTTTTATTTTTTTTTTATATTTTTTTTTTGTAGTTAAAATATTTTAAAAATATTTTTTAAATATGTTTTTTTTTAAATTAATTATTATTTTTATTTTTGTTTTTTTTTTCTATTTCAATTTCTATTTTTATTTTTATTCTTTTATTTTATTTTTTTTATAATTTCACCAAATATTTGCCGATATATTTCTGCAAATGTATACCAGTCAGCTGTCAGTGTTGTTGGCATTCTTTAGCAGTTTCTTAATTTTGCTTATTACTCACTCACTGTTTCTTAAAGACACATCAAGTCTTATGACTTGTGTTGCTTTGTGCCGTTTTTTTGCCTTCGAAATTATTTTCAATATTTTTTTTTTTAATTTTTTCTGCTAAAACTCACCATTGTTGTTGCTCTCGAGGCTATATGCGCCGCTTTGTTGTTATTGGGTTATTGTTTTTGTACTTCCTGCGGTCACCGCTGCCATTTGCTGCTGCTGCTGCTCAGTCACATCTTTTGTGGTTGGTTACTCATTTGTTAGCAATTGTTTGGTGTTTGCCTTGCCAGCGACTTGTGTGTATTGTTGTTGTCCAACCCTTTTTAGCGCTTCTTTTATCTCACAAATATTTTACTACTTGGAAATTGTTGTGCTCACCTCGGCAATGGTACTTGACTTGCGTGTTTTTTGCTGCGTTGCTGCTAGTGCTGCCACCAACAAGTCTGCGCAAGAGTCAATTGTCAAGTGCAGTTGGTCAGCGGTGTGGATACTCACCTAGTCACCCATTAAGCCAAATAGTTATTTAGCGATTTTATGTTGCTGTCAGACAGGTCATTTGCTTACGTTTAGTTGCTAATTTTAATTGTAATCGTAATTGCCTACTTTTATGGCCGACACTTGGCGGCTGACGACAGCTGCCAGCTAGCCAGTAGCCGTGCAGCTGCTGCTGTAGTCCGTTTTATGATGCTTTGTTGATTTAGCAATTTTCGTTTGCTAATTTATTATTATTATTTGCTCTTCTTTTGTTAACTGTTCTTTTGGTGTGTTTTTTAGACAAAAAAAAATTGTTAAAAAAATCACTTGAAATTCCAGTTAGACTAGTAGACCTTTTGGTAGTGGCTTAAATCGCAGCCAGTGTCGTTCGAACCTGTTTTGTTGCCAATTAACGTTGAACAGTAGCAAGATATTACTGCATTGGCGTTGTTGTTGTAGTTGTTTTTTCTTTATTTCTATGCTCATTTTGTGTCCAATGCTAATTTTTTATACAATTCTCGCCAACTTCAGTTTGTCTATATTGTGTGTGAACTCGTATTTTGTTCTGTGTGTCATTAGCAAATGAGTTGTATTTGTATTACTCTACAACAAACATCATAACAGTTCAAAGAGTTTGTCAAAAAAACTAAACAAAATCGCTAACTAGCTTCCTTCCTACCTCTTGATAGACATAACCTCAAATTATGGCTCATTTCGGCGTTTCGAGTAAACGACCAAAAATTATAATTTATGTTTAACTACCAAGCTCATTTTAACGGTTATAACTTCCTCATTTTTTGTTGTATTTCCATAAAATTTTTAGCAGAGTCAGCTCAACGCTTGCTAAACTAAAAATAGCGTTATTCGCTATAGGGTGACATTGAAAAATGATTAGTCAAATGTGAATATCAGAAATTTGTGCTAAATGGTTGTTAGCATAGATATGTTCATCATCGCTTAATATTCGAGATTCTGTTGAGATATGTCCAAAACTTCCATACTCGAAAGAAATCCAATTTGGAAAACCGTTAAATATTCGAAATTTTCATCAAGTTGCGATGAAGATCTCACAACCTTAGTAAGAATGTTCTTGTAGCACTTTACTAAGCTCCTTTTTCATTGACAGAAGTTCTGTAAAAAAAATTCAGTCAAACTGTTTCTGGAGGATGCTGATCTTGACAATGATCCCCAATATAAAAAGTTCAAACTCTATATCTCACTAAAATTTGTTTTCAGTAACAATCTCTGAAAATTCTGTTGGATCATATCATAGTCAAGAGAGGACTATTCAGTAAACTATCAAGAAATGACATAAAATATATATGAATCTTCATATGATAGAAAAGATATTACTTCTAAGTTATTTATGCTTTGGAATCGCTTATAGGAACTCAGTTTAGGGATGTGTTATTTAAGGTAGTTGAGACTATGTCGCAATTGAACTCAAGATCCAAGTTGTTCTAGTTGTTTCAAGTTAAAAGCCTTTCTAATGTGAGTACTTTTAGTCATTCTACTCATTCCAGTCAACAATTTCATTCGTACCACTGACTGTTCAAATACTTCTCAACCGATTAATGGTATTATGAGATAACTCTATGATACCTTGGAATAAGATCTTTTTTTTTATTGTTGTTGTTATTTTTTCTTTTCTGTTTAAGGACTCACATCCGCATATATTTCTAAAAACCAATACAAAACAGTTGTATTCATAATAAGTCACATTTTCGAAACCGGCGATTTGCTGAGTTCGTGACCTTATGAAATCCACTATGACTTAATAGCTTTGCTGCAACAATAACAATAATTCAAAAACGCAATAGACCATCGTACATAAATCTGTACATAATGACTCGGCTGTTATGGTTTATATATGCAACAACCCGCTCACACACACCCATATATCTGTATATACTTAAGTATACACGCGCCGTTCGAATCAATTCAATTGCTGGCATTGTACCATTTATGGCCTTTTCCTGTCTCAGTCAGCACTGCCACAACACATTTTAACGCGACCACTGCTGCTGCTGCGACTGCCGACAACACTTCCTCTTTTGTTGTTAGCGTTGGTAGCCTGCCACACAGCGTCGACAGTCGAAGGTTGTTGCCCAAACACGGGGCTAATGGTGGCAGCGCGAAGGCGCTTAAGTACGAACTTTGTGCATTTATTTGCGGTTATTAAATAAGTTAAGTTTTGCCACACACACACACAAACGCACACACAACACGATGAACAATAAACAGTAAACAGCAGCAGCAACAACAACAACATTGTAGTAGTAATAGTAATGCGAAACAATTGTTAACAGCAAGAGTAACAACAACATGGCAAAAAAACATTGCTCATAACAATAGAAATAACGGCCTGCTTTCGCAAAACGCTGCCATAGTTTAGGGCGCATCCATGCAACAGCGACATGCAACAGCAACAGCAGCTTCACTCATTGCACACAACAACAACAATAACAACTGGCAGCAGGAAGTATAACCAGCAGCCCAAGCCAACCAATAGCGAAATCAAAGCTAGACATATGCATTGTTGTTGCATGCTAAATTGTTGCTGCCGCTATTATTATTATTGCTCTATTGCCGCACTTTCCATTCATGCCACATGCGAGCATATGCATACACACACCAGCAGCGTCCATATGAGCATGCAGCGTTGTTGTTGTTGTTGTTACTCTTGTTGCAACAATTCATATTATTATTGCTGCTGCTGTAGTTCGCCATTGCATCAGCTGTAGTAGAGCAACAAGGCAGCAGCCTTAACTCGCTGATTTTCTTGACTTGTTGTTGTTGCATTTGTTGTGATTTTTTCCGATTTTTTTGCTCCTCAATGCCTCACCCTTTGCTTCACAGTCGCACTGTGCAATCATGGCTACTAGTTGGCTGACTGCCTCAGCGCTTTCTTGTAGCTGCCTCCAACTGCTCCAACAACTGCAGTCAGCAACTAACAACTTGTGCTGCCTCTTGGCTGTGGCAATACGCCAATAACGTGACTTATTACTTTCGTAACTCATTTTGCCGGCTTTGTTGTGCTGCTTACTTACGGGCTATTGTTATTGCAATTTATTTTATTTTTTTTTTTCAACTTTTTGTTGTTGTTGCATGCGATTGTTGCTCGAGTTTTGGTTTGTTGCACAGTTGCAGTTTTATGCCGTTTCTATTATGTTTTTGTTTTTGCTTTCGCATTTATTGCCGTTGTTGCCACATAGTACAGTTAGCAATAGTTGGTAATTAGTTTTACTCTTCGGCAGCATTGCTCCCTTTGCAACCAACAGCAGTAGCAACGACAACAACAATAACTGACGACTTTTTGTTTTGATTCATACACGATTGCCTCGCATTGTTGTAGTTGTAGTTGCTGTTGTTTTTGTTTTAGTTTTCTTTCATTTTCTTATAAAGTTTCCTTTGCCACTCAAAGTTTTTCCTTACCGAGTTTAAGTTGCGTGTTGCCAATAGTTTTTCTATATTACACTTTTAGTTAACTGTTGTTTGTTGTTATAATTGTTGTTTCCTTGGTTGCTGGCAGTTAGTAGAATGTTATCGCTTTTATTTGCTTTCTACACTTGAAGTTTTTACTTAATTTTTGTTTTTTGTTCTTGTTTTTGTTTCACCAAAACTTTGCTAAACTTTCGTACACTTGTGTTTCCTCGTTATGAAATCTGTGCAGCCCTGCTTGCTACCGTTAGGTGTTAATAATTGTGCAATCAATATATCTTTGCCACATCTTAGGTGTTGAATGGCTGCGATTAAATAATCGTTTATTGTTGTTGTTTCTCTGATTTTCTCTTCTTGTTTCAAGTGGTGTTCTTGGAAATTTCTTTCGTTGAGTGGTTGGTTTTATTGAATTTTAAAGGTGAAAGGGCGGAGAATTCTTCGGAAGAATGTGCAGTTTTACATATATAGATTTTGTTAGGCTGCTAGAAGGTACTTGAAGCATAGACAACTACTATGGCTTAATGCTTTATAGATTAAGAAAAAAATCTGACTAGTTACGAAAAATTAATGAAGATTTGAACGCTTTTAGAGGAGCTTCTGAGCTCAATGTACCAATTGTCAATCTTAAATTAACAAACTGATTGGACCTTATCAGTGTGGCTTTAGACCTGGAAAATTCACAACTGACCAGATATTTACCATGCGCCAAATCTTGGAGAAGATCCGTAAAAAGAGGATTGACACACATCCTCTCTTTGTCGATTTTAAAGCTGTTTTCGACAGCACGATGCCGCGATGTCTCAGTTTGGTATCCCTGCAAAACTAAAACGGCTGTGTAAGCTGACGTTAAGCAACACCAAAAGCTCCGTCAGGATCTGGAAGAACCTCTCCGAGCCGTTTGATACCAAACGAGGTTTCAGACAGTGTGACTCACTATCGTGCGACTTCTTTAACCTGATACTGGAAAAAAATAATTCGAGCTGCAGAGCTGAACAGAGAAGGTACAATCTTTTATAAGAGTGTACAGCTACTGGTGTACGCCGATGATATTGATTCTGCTCTGCGGAAGATTTATGGTCCCTTAAACATTGGCAACTGCGAATACCGCAGACGATGGAACGATGAGCTGTACGATATATACGACGACATTGACATAGTTCAGCGAATAAAAAGACAGCGGCTACACTGGCTAGGTCATGTTGTTCGAATGGACGAAAGTGCGCCAGCTCTGAAAGTGTTCGATGCAGTACCCGCTGGTGGAAGCCGAGGAAGACCTCCACACCGTTGGAAGGACCAGCTGGAGAAGGACCTGGCTTCGCTTGGTATAACCAATTGGCGTTACCAACTGTCAAAAGAAGAAACGAATGGCGCGCTGTTATAGACTCGGCTATAACCGCGTAAGCGGTGTCTACGCCTGTCGAGAAGAAGAAGAAGAAGGAATTAAACCAATACTTTTAGTCTTTTGATTTCTGGTAAATCGTTCGACTTTTAATACTTCGGAGGAATTGGGAACTGAGATCCGGATAATGATCTGGAGAATGTAGTGGAAGCTTTTCATAGATTTTCACCTTTTCAAGAACCGGAAAAGGAGGTTATATTCTATTTCAAGAAGATAATGGCAACAAAAAGCTTCATTACAACAACAAAATAACTATCTGGATTGGCTATAGTTCTTTGAATATGTAAATAGTAAGTCACTAAGCGTTTTGTCAGCATGCGCTGAAGCAGCTGGTCATTGGTTACGCTTCCATTGATTTGAAATTTATGCTTTCAGCGTCACGCTTTACAAGCAAAGTTATAACTTTTGTCAATTGTGGTTTTTGTTCAACAAATCGATCGATCCACCGTTTTACTGATGCTTAATCACTGAACTGTTGCGAATAAGCGTTGCGCTGATGACAATCGCACACACAAGCCCAACTCTTAGCGCCATTGATCGATTTTTCAATGGTCTGCAATTGGAAATGTACGTTCTAACATGGCACGGGCGGGGGGCAGCTGGCGGTTGGTTAATCAGCAGCAATTTTGTGGTACATCCTCGTTTGATTTCTTTCATTTTTTGCGTCTGTGTCTGCTGCCGCTTGGCGCTTGGCTACTCTTGCGTGTTAAAGCTTTGAGGGCGGTGCTGCCACCGTTTTTTTCGTTTTTGTTCTGTTTCTCTGTGTATGTGTGTGTGTTGATTGACGTTTGCTGCGCCGGTAAATGCTACAAAATCGGTAAATGGTCAATTATAACAAGTACTAAATTACCGATGAACCATTCGATTTGAGTTCGTGCTGGGTAATTATTTATTCATTAGCACAAGCTATCCAATTTGGCAGCGCGCATTCAACGCAACCTTGCCTCAAATTGGATGCGGCTGCGGTGATTATCTATTAGATCGAAATTATTTTATCTTTTTAATAATCATACGCCCGATTTTTTAAGCGCTTTTGTAATCCAAATTGCATCCGAAGTGGGGAACAAAGTGGAGCACTAGTTGCACACATTGGTTGCAAGACTCCACTGCAACACACATCTGGAGATTACAAAAAATGAAAATTAAATCCGTCTCGTCTTATGGCACTACTTAATTCTTTAGCGTTTTTTCATTAAATTTCTTAGTGGTTCTTGCTTTCTCTATTGGTCGGCGCTTGGTTCCACTTAAAAGCACGAAAGTCATTGGCGCTGGCTGTCTCCACCGAATTCTTTTATTTTTGTTCTGCTAAATCGTTCTCTACGCTTGTTTCTCCATTTGTCACGCCGGGAGTTTCAAGAAGTTGTAGAGCAACAACAACATCTCCAACCGATTACAGCCTCTAAAATAACAACAATTACAACTCGCCAATTACCTTCATTAGCAGCACCGTTGGAACGTGTTGTTTTTTGTCAACAACAACATACAACAACAACAACAATCTCAGTCAGTGTCAGCTTGTTGATGTTTTTGGGTCCAGCTTTGCTGCTGGGCTTAACCACTTGGTGTACCTTAAGCCAGGCGGATATAATTGCAAAGGCTAAACACTTTGACACACATTTCAATTTCGACTTTTTGATATTTTCTTTAACTTTAACTCTCTCACTTTGTTGTAGTTACATGTGGCGTCTGCGACAGCGCAAAGTGGCGCAGCGCAAATTGAATTCTAGCTTGTGGAGTTGACCGATTGCCCTAGTGTATACTGCTTGAGCGTTTAATTTCCTGTGCAAATTTTAGCGTTACCTTAAATGCCTGACTCCGGCGGCGATTTTAGTGCTTGCGCTACTTTTGGTCTTGTCTCAGAGCCTTTAGCGCCAGTGAAAATGTAGTCAATGTGGTTTCACACTGAGTCGGGCTTAATAAAAAGTATTACATTTTGTGATAATTCGGCTTGTAGCTGGTTAAAAGCTCTATTTTACTTTTGGTTTAAGAATTATTTCATTATTTTTGCTAAATTTGAATGAAAGCTCATTTTTTATAATGAAAGCTCGTGTAATGAAGCTTTTTATAATGAAAGCATTGTAGAGCTTTTATAATTTTCAATATTAAAGATAAGTTGAAGGGTTTAGGTGAGCAAATGAGCTTTGTATAATGAAAGCTTTAAGAGCTTTCATAATAAGCTTTGTAAAACTTTTGAAATTTTCAATATTAAAGAAGTTGAAGGTTTTAGGAGAGCAATTGAAGCTTTTTATAATGAAAGCTTTAAGAGCTTTCATAATAAGCTTTGTAAAACTTTTGAAATTTTCAATATTAAAGAAGTTGAAGGTTTTAGGAGAGCAAATGATGCTTTGTATAATGAAAGCTTTAAGAGCTTTCATAATTTTCAATATGAAAACTGATTTTAAATTATAGAAGAACAATACAGTTGAATTTTGGAATATAAGTCGGTTCGCAAGAACAATTATGAGCAGCGGATTGAGTCAAAGCTTTTCGAGGGCTGGTTTCAGAGCTCATAAAAACGGAAATCTTGATATGAGTTTATTAAAAACCGTTTTTTCGCAATTAAAAAAAAAATGTACTAAATAAACCCCAATTTTGTATTTTTACATTTGGAAATTTTATAAATGTACTTTTAATTGCCATTAAGCTCAGCTGGATGAGCTAATTGTAGCTTTTCGATTTATTTTTGGTGTGCTCACATGCAATATTCGCAACTTGTTTGGCTGCTTAAGTGTTTTATTAAATTTACAAACACACACTTACACTTAAATATAAGTTTATCTTTGTATTAAAATACAATAAAAAAATATTAAAGCGCTCGCTTGCGGAATCACACATGTCTGAGCGCCTTGTCTCCGGCACTTAAGCGCTGCTGACTCATTGGCGCAGCGACACACACGAAGGCGCGTTTCAAAAACACGTTTAAAGTCATGTGTCTTCGTCTGTTTTTTTTTTTTTTTGCTGTTTTTGTACTTTTGGTACGTGCCACCCTGTGCATATATATCTATGTATGTATTTAAATTTATTTATGTATATTTATGAATTTTCTCTTTTTATATTTTTGTTGTTGTTGTCGTTTTTGTTTTGCTATATTGTCGCAACGGGATTTTTAACGATTTATTGTTTGATCGCTTGGCCAATTCACAGAAATTAAATTTTTATTATTTGTTGTTTTTGTTTTTATTACACATTTGCCTGCGTTTTATCGCCAATATGATTCATGTAAGCAGCAATCAACCTTTGTTGTAATTCAGATTGTAAAAAAAAAATATTGGACACTTTGCATACATTTGTGCGCGCATTGTTGTTGCTTTAGTTGTTGCTGTGTATCTGCGAATCAAATATTAATTGGTTGCAAGCTTTATGCACAATTCCAGCGAATATCAACAGAATCACATAGAATTCTTGCGACTTTGACGTCTTATGCAACAATCGCAATTACAAAATCAAGATTTTTTGTAATTCTAAGAAACATTACCCCCCTCTCTTAAACCCCCTCTCGACTCGGATGTGCTCGGGTATCATTTTCCTTCACTGAATTTTGTATTTATTTGCCGCTAAATGATTTTCGCCAAAATAAAATTCGCTACAACAACTACAAAAAGTTCTAAATTCTATGAACTGCAATGCTTCTTTCAACGCCAAATTTGTTTGTTATGTCTTGGAATGATTTCTCAATTTATTTAATTTCCCAGAACCCGTTTGCTTTGCGTTGCTTGTTTATTTTTCGCGCATGTACCAAGCGAATTTCATTGCGCTAAATTTATACTTTTAAATTTGTACGTGGTTTTTGTTGTTTTGTTTTTGTATTTTTTTTTGCAAATTTTTTCTGCTTCTTCTTGCATCTTTGCTGGTTGTGAAGACATCACGGCAAGAAATTAAAAATGATCCGTAGCATCTCGACTCGCTTGTCCGGGTCTTGATGGTGCATGAAAAAAATAAAAATATAAATGAAATAAAATATAACAACAACAACAACAATTTAACTGGCAACTGGAATTGTAGCAGCGGTAATTGCCAGAAATTAAATTGGGTCAGCTTGGACAATTGGCTGACAATTTACTTTGGATTTCCATTAAAAGTGCGGTGGCACGGTGTGGGACGTCCGGGTAGAGATGCATTTGTTTCGTGGAATAAAAGCTTAGCTGCTGCGCTTCCTTGAAGTGTTTAGCTTGTGTTCTTAATGACTATAATTGACAGAAATCCTATTTAGTAATTCACTAAATTCAAAAGTAGGAATTATTTGGTAATACTCGAACTAGCTGGCAACACAGTTTAAAATATTTTTTTTTATTTATATTTATATTTATAATTTTATTCCTTTTTTAACATTTGTATTTTTTTTTTTTTTTTGTAATATATCTTCCAAATTTTTTTTATTATATTTACTTATATTTTTTTTTAATATATTTATTTCTTATTTTTTTTTTTAATATTTTATTTTTATTGTTTTAATATTCATTTTTCTTAGTTTTTTATAGTTTTTAATAATTTGTAATACTTTTTTATTTTGATTTATTTTTATAATTTTATTCTATTTTAACATTTGTATTTTTTTATTTTTTTTTTTGTAATTTATCTTCCAAATTTGTTTAATATAGTTTTTAATAATTTTTAATTGTTTTTATTTTTTTTTTGTAATTCTTGTTTTTTAATATATTTATTTTTTTTATATGTTTTTAATATTCTTTTTTTTCTTCGTTTTTTATTTTTTTTTTTGTATTTTTTATATTGTTTAAAATATTTTTTTTTTATTTATTTATTTTTTTTTTTGAATATATTTTTAAATATTTTTTCAAATACCATAATCACGAGTTTTTACTAAAATTTATTAATTTTAATTTCACGCCTCAATTCGTTGAAGCTGTCACACTAATCACTTTTGAGCATGGTGAATTCTTTATATCCAGATGTTTTATTTTATTTACTTTTTCTTCAAAACCTCAATCGCCTGACACTCATTATTGGCCCGCCTCCAACTATTTTTATATGTGCACATTTAGCGTTTCATAATTATAGTCAATTTTCTAATTGTACTACAAGGAAGCCACACCAGCGCACACACACACACCAACGCACACACATACTCGCACTCACCTTTGTCAACTTGTTGTTCTTAATCCATTTAATGGCCCGCAGCCCACAGGCCGCGCAGAAAGAAAGCGCTAAAAATGAATTGCTACTGTGTGGAATGGTCAAGTCGTAAATCAAACAATTAATAGCGCGCTGGCATCCTTGACCCACACACACCCACACTCATACACTCACACATTTGCTCAGCAATAAAATATGGCGAACAAATGATTGAACAGCGGCGACGTGTTGAGCATCGTAATAGCTTAAAATAATGGAAAAGCTGAAAGAAAAATATGCGTTTATTTGTTGTACAACAACAAGAGTACTAAGAAAAATTCAACACACTCAACAGAAAAACAATGAAATTATGCAGCGCTTCCTCTCTAGTCAAACACACACACCCACATGCCATGGCATCGCGCACGTGTGTGTTTCTTCAGAAATTGCTATGCAAAGTCGCATTTAAACAGGATATGCCAAGCAGCGATAGTCGCTAAAAGCATCGAATGCCAAAGCGCCTCTTATACTTGAAACGCTGGTGTGTTGGTGGAAGCTTAAGGAGTGGTTTTAAACAGCATATAAACCATAATTCGTAATAAAAAGCGAAAACAACAACAAAACCAACTTAAGGTCATACGGGTTATAGTGCCACATAGCAATGAAATGACATGCAAACTGAAGCATGTTGCCCTCTCTACTCCTCTCTTGATCCTCTTGCTCCTGCTCCTGCTGCCTTTGTTTGTCGCCATAAAACGACAACACGTAACACAGTCGGGCAGGTTCAGTCAAATTGGATTACTGTCAGCTATCCGCAGCTAGTAGCTACCGTGCTGTCAGTCGCTCCATTGGCATTAAAAATATTGATGGAATTTTTTATGTCTTTGCGTCGCAAAAAATATGAAGGTCAGCTGAAATTGCGAAGTTGTTGCGATAATGCGTTATGAAAATATTTATGATACTCGTGCATGTCCTGTGGTGAAATGAAATAGTTTGAGGCTGCTATGGAACTAATATTAAGCAGAGCTGATGGCTTGCGAGACTTCAATGGTTAGATCTCGGTCAGAAATATACCGGACCCTTAGTAGTGCAATGCAAATAACAAAATAAAAAAAAGCGGCTGACCCATCTCATGATTCTCTGCCAGGCAAGTTAACAAAGTCGATTTAAAAAAGGACATATTTATACCCTGAACAGGGTATATTAAGTTTGTCACGAAGTTTGTAACACCCAGAAGGAAGCGTCGGATAAATAATCAGTATGTTGCACTAAGTCGATTTAGCCATGTCCGTCCGTCTGTCTGTCTGTATATATACGAACCAGTCCTTCAGTTTTTCAGATATCGTTTTGAAATTTTGCAGATGTTATTTGCTCTTCAAGAAGCTGCTCATTTGTCGGAACTGCCGATATCGGACCACTATATCATATAGCTGCCATACAAACTGAACGATCGGAATCAAGGACTTGTATGGAAAACTTCCGCATTTTACTACTTCACGAATTTTCGTGTGAGTTATTGCTCATAGAAATAATTTAATCTCCGAAAAAATTGTTCAGATCGGTTCACTATAGCAAATAGCTGTCATACAACCTGAACGATCGGAATCAAGGGCTTGTTTTTACTTACTTTTTCTTACGTCTTTAGATTTGCTTAAACACATAGTTACTAAAAGAAATGCACCTGTGAAGGGTATATTAGCTTCGGTACAGCCGAAGTTAACGTTTTTTCTTGTTTTTGGCTCAATTCGAGGTTCGATATAGCGTTTGTAGGGGACTTCCCGCTTCTGGATATCATTTTAGTTGTAAGATTTGTCTCCTGCTTTAAAATAGGTTTCATTTTCGGGGATCATGTATTGACTTCTTTCTCTGAGAACAGGGAAAAAGTCGCTGGAGCCCGGATCCCGGGAGTACACTGCAAAACAAAGCAGTTTGAAGTCCAATTCAAGCGAGTGTGAGATCGCGTGGATCCTAATATGCACAGCGCTGTCACGTTCCCCACATTTTTATGAATATTGATCTAACACGTTCCTGTCCTTTCATCCTTTGATGTAGAGTCTCAGCTAGCCCAATCAACCGATATTATTGTTGATATTTGGTTTCGTAACCCCATCTTCGTCCAAAAGCATCATCGTTACTTTCTTATATATAATTTTGCCACTAAGTCTCCAATTCGTTTGTTTCAAACCCATTGTTTAACCCTTAATTTCACGTGAGGATTTAATGTGTGAGAATCGAGTTAATAATTTCCTAGGAAACTGCCTATTTCGATTGCATATGCATAATCTTATATAACTGTTGTTTACATTTTGCAACAGCGAGGGTGTGAAGCAACTCTAAGGCACTCGACTTAATTACAGTAAACAATAATTAAAAAAATAATAGTATGCATATAGCCTGCATAAATAACAATAAATAAATACGTTAATTGTGAGACTTTCGAAAATTTAGTGCAGCGCCATAATTAATATAATGGATTCACTAAAAATTACTTATTAGCAGGCGACACGTTAATAATTCAGCTACTAAAGCGTCAGTAATAATAAGGTTGAGCACGTAGTGAGGCGTGAGTTGTAAGGGAAAAAAATAAACCCTTGCACTGTGAACTCGTGGTGTTTTAATCAGTTTTTTGTTTGCTCTGCCGCTCGCTCCACTCTGTGCGACCTTTAGACGACTGCTGTAAACAAATAAATAATACATAACCTCATAAGAGTGAAAAACATAAATCTTAATAAATTTTCACATTAATATTCCTAAATATCAGATTCGTTTACGCTCGTTTACGCTCGATTTCATCTGCTGCCTCCAACAACACGCTTCCATACCTCTGGTTCTCGCTGGAGGAGGTGCGTTTTGCTTTTCAACAGCTCGAATTTATGATTCGCAATTATTACTGACAATCAACGTCGTGAAAAGTAGTGGCAATTACTGTGGAATCAGCGAAAATATAGACAATGAAAAATAGTAGAAATAACACAAACAACGTGATCATTAATTGATGCCACTCAGCAGCGGAAATTTGAAGCGTTCTATAGCTAATAGATAGATGGCTTTAATATTCTAGTTTTTTTTTGCTGTGTTTGCTTTCACCGCTAGCTTGCTTCCCCGACCACTGTCGCGCTGGGTTAATTAAATAAATGGCACACACGCTCGTTCGTTCCTCATATGGCTTGCTGTTGTTGTGGCAACGATCAGCTGGTCAATCGCACACGAACAAATCACATAACGTGACACAATGACGGGGCAAAAATTAAATTTTACAACAGCACAAAAGGCACAAATGCAAAAGTGCAAATCTAAAATTAATTGTTTTAACAAATTTGAACTTGGCTTGTCAGCAGCGCGGCGGATCGTATGTTTGCCGCGATCGCTGGCAAACTCGTTCGGTGACGGCGCTGTTGCAGCGTTGCAATTCGTGCGCTTGGCCAGTTATGGCGCGCTGTGCGCCGTGACATTGCTGGCGTCGAATTCGTGCGCATATCGAACGATATTTGTCGCAATTACTGTTGCGACGACGATCACCGAACGCTGAAATTATCAATCTTCGCAGTGACGTCATTTTCATAAGTTCACTTTTGTGTATCTAAGTGATCGTGCTTATCACAGGCGCTCATAAGACGGGCGCTAGCTGCGCTAACGAAGGCAAATAAACGAAAGTTGTTGATTCGGCGTTGCTTTATCGATTCGATATGTAGCACAACGAAACAAAAAACAGCTGATTTTTGTTGGTTGTATTGTAGAGCTTACGATCCAAAAACCTGCCCAAAAGCGACGCAATTAAACATGTGTAACAGTATTTCGTTTCATAGTAGCAAACGCAAGAAATGGCGTGAGGTGCAAAAGGTTTTATAAAGCTCGCTGCTAGAGTGTAGACAAATGTATGCGTGTACTTCCGTGAGCTGTCCGCCAAGATAACATATCAATTGCAGCGCCGAAGCAGCCATCGATCGTGGGTCGGCCTGCCAACCTGCCTGTCTAGCTAATACAAAGCGTTGACGCTCAAAGAACTATGTATTTCTTGGGTACGGCGCGACGCTCAGCGTTGAATTATGGTTATCGTCGTCGGCGTTTACACTCATTAAGTTTGCTATAGCATATCGATCGTGAGCAGCGCGATCGCAATCGCAATCGCTAGTCTAGCGGATGACGCGCGCCCTCTCAGCTGACGTAGCACTCGCTAGCATATGCAATGAGCTTATGAGAACCCAAGGTGAGGCGCGTGAGGAGGGCGGCTTGCAAAAACTGTACACAATTGCTCGCGCCGGGGCTGCGCTGACAGTTGTCCGTGCTGGCGCTGCTAGTGCTAGTTAGTTGGTCGGTCGGTCGAGCGGTTAGTTGTTTGTTTGGTGCACATGACCATGTAATTGCTACGGCGATCGCGACAAAATTGACGTGAGAATAAACAACTAAACGAGAAAAAATAACTGAAAAATAAGCAAAAGTATTAAATAGACGCAATAAAATAAAACTAACCTAATAACTCGTTAGTAATAACCGTAGCTATGATCATTGATCGTGTGTGTAACGTGCCGTGCTACCTGTGTCACTGTGGTTTCTTTTTTTTTGTTGTATTTCATAATTTTGCAAATTTTTACAAAGCTTCTAAAGGCAAGAAGCCGCGTAGTAAACGTGTTTTGGTTGGTTATGTGCTTGTATGGCTTGTCGAGTGTGAATTGGAGCAGCACAACTCAAGCATTTGATTGATCGCGTTGCCCTTGCTTGAAGCAATAATAAAATGAATCACTTGCGCTGGCATAAATTGACCTGCTGACACTTTAAAATATACGGAAATTGTGTAACAATAAGCGTATTTGCTTTCAATTAAAAATCATTTGACTGAAAATAGCAGAAATTAGCTCTGCTTATGCGAAAATAGCGTGAGCCAATACCTACTTGCATAAATATATACCCAGGAAATTGATATTCGTACTCTGATAATGCGTTCTAAAGTAAAATACGAAAATACGCAGCAATGAAGTGAAGTACATAAGTGCGAAATTATGGCATGCTTTGGGAAAATAACAGAATTACAGGGAAAATAAAACATTTTATAGCTAATATGTTGCCTTTCCTCTAATCTGAGCTCGAAGACTCTTTGAAGATCACTGTTCTTTCACGCCGAAAGCCGTATTTAATGTGTGAAATATCAGTAAATAAGTATCAGATGATAAAGATCACTGATCGTTATATAGGAGACTTAGAGTTTCTTCGATAAATATTATTTCAATACCCCTGTAATCAGAAATGATTAATAAGAAATCCAAAAGTTTCCAATAACAACAACATAATAAACCAAATTTTACTTATCACAGCTGACCAAACACCACCCTGTGTAGATCACTGATCGCTGCTGTAGTACTAAAGTATAAGATAAGCCCGTGTATTGCTTATGAGTGCCTCTGCCTCCAATTCACCAAAAAATCAAATTATAAATTATTTATGTTGCAAAAATTATATCAATAATTAGCAGCTGTCTAGACCTGTCCGGATCACGTGACTCAATAAGTGCGAATTCACGCTAGTAATGACAACAATAATGCAGCCACTTGTTATACGATTTCATGGGTCAGCATAAAAATTCCAGTTCTGAAAGTTTCAAAGAATTAGTGAATGAAATCGCTTTGAAGTGTACAGTGTAAAAGTGATCTACACACCTGGCGATCAAGTGAAGTGCGTTCAAGTGATTTAAGACGAGAGAACAAGAGATGTGTTTTCAATGCAATAAAATTTAGTGAAAAATGTGGAATGCTTTAATAAAAAAGTGACATGAGCTTTATGGAAAGAACCTAAAAGTGATCTTGATAATCTGAAATTATGTTGTGTTCAAGATGGACAATAATATGGGATTTAAAATGAAAGTGGGATACACCTTTTCGTATCACGAGAGTGTATCATCTATAAAGCTGAGCTCAAAGTGCAATATACACAAGTGATCTTCATTAAGAAAAATATGAAAAAGTGATCGATTGTTCGTCGTATTAGTGCACGAATGTGATCTTCAACACCAACATTCGTACAAATGGACTCGGAACTTTATTAAATATTTGGATCACTTATGTGATCTTAAAAAGTGATCTTCGTTTTGAATTGTGTTGAATAAAGCAACAAAAGTGATAATAATTTTAGACTTGACTATGAGTGATTTAATGTCTTCAATTAAAGCAGTTTAAAGCTGTGTTTTAATAAATAAAAATGATTTTTGAAAACAAGAAACTGATCACTGATCATTCAGCGGAAATTTTGCACTCCAAGAATGTTTGCCTAGTACCATGCACAAGTGCCAACCATAAATATTTTAACCTAATAAAAGTCACACGCAATTTTTATTGCCAATATCCGTGTTGAAACAAACTCATTTGGCCGCTGCATATTTTGTGTGTATTTCGCACTCATCAAATCATTTTTTTTGTTTAATCCCCTTCCTCACACACTATGTAGCTAATAAATTATGAAACTTAACGTGTCTCTTCCGCATTGGCCGCATGGACGTCATTGCGGTCGACGAATTCGGGACGGATTTTGTAAGGTTCCCCCCAAAAATGTGTGGCATTCGTCAGGCGCGTCGAGTAGTGAGTGGCATTGCAAAGTGCAAATGCGAATATGGCGGCATGTGACATTACTCATTTCATGTTTGTTTGTTGTTATGCGCAGTTAATATTTATTTTTCTTTTCCTTAATATTATTAATATTATTTTCTCTTGGCCTTTGGCCGACTGACGCATAATTGTTTGACAATAATTCGTTGGTCACAATTTGTTGGTCGCGTAGTACATTTCAACTTGTTGTTTGTGTTGTTGTTGTTGTACGTTTCGTTTGTTTTGGCCCGTCTTCGGCTAAATTGGCTAAATTTGTAAAGCCTTAAAAATAACTATCAACACGTTATAAACGCTGAGCTTTACAATGCGCTTTGTGGGCTTCTTTTCAACGTGAAGAGCGTTTATTGTTTGCTTTGTCTGTTAGAGTGTTGTTGTTGTTGTGCTTTCTTCGCTCTTTTCTTCATTTAGTTTTTTTTTTTTTTTGTTTCATTATGCGTTACTAATGTAATTGTCTTCCTTGTTCTTCGCTTTGTTGTTTTTCTTGTTGTTGTTGGTTTGTGTCGCATTTAAACGCCAGCAATTGTCGTTTTAATTAAACTTTCAACTGTCTGATTAGCTGAATTCGATTCGCTTAATTTACAATTTACTTGAACGCTTGTGCGCCGAGCGCTCTGTGGCGATCTTCGTGGCGCTTGCATTGCATTCGACTATTCTCTCTGCTGGCGCTCTTCGGTTCTTCCACCTTTGCTGCAGCACGCAATTGCGATTTGTCGAAGCTTTTGCGAACGTCATGCGAACGTCCAACACCACCTCTGCCACTCATTCGTCCACACTACCACCACACACGATGGCACTCAGCTGTTTTGCAATTGAAATGTCAACAATTTTCTATTAAAATTTATTCTTCCCCTGCTCACTCGCCCACCATCCGGCGTTGGCTCGGCGCTGTGTTTGGCCTTACCTGTGTGATATTCTTCCTCGTTTGCTGTTGTTGCCATCTCATAAACTCTATTGTCGTCGTCGTCGCGCATTTTCATGTTCGTGTCAATCGAAAGAATTGAAATTCTTATTTCTCAACTTTTTTTTTCTCACCCATTAATATATTGGTCTCTAGGTGTTCGCTCATATTTATTGTTGCATGCAAATGTTTACCTACGTCAATCGCAGACGTCTGTTGTTTGAGGAAAAAGCAGCCATTTAATTTTATTGTGAACCTGTTTGCGAAACTAAACATATGATGTATGAATAAGCTGCGCGAGTTCGCCACATTTGCAGCTGCAGTCTTCAGCAAGCAGAAGAAGCTAGCTTAAAGTGGGAAGCTTCTAATGTTCATATTGTTGTTGCTCGTGCAAAAAATGATGTCAAGGGCAGTCACTCAATGGGGGCTAGTTCCTGTATTCTATAATGACTTTGTTATATTTGAAGAATTATAAGTAATTTTTTATATATACATTCATCGAGTCTTTACCACGGACTGTTCTCAACAACATTCACATAAAAATCGATATAACTTCTGAATGGTCAATGTTCAGAAAATACTGAAATACAGTTAACTTGAATGTACTACCGCATGCTTCTTAATCACTCTTTTAGTACTATAGCGTGACTCTTGAAAATTGCTTCATTAATAAAAGTCAGTAATGATGGGGACTCATATTAAAAATTCTATATTGCTTTATTATATTGCACTTATAGCACGCTTGCAAGGTGTATAAGTATAAAAAGCAAATTGTAACGAAAATTATCGAATTAATCGATAAATATCGAAGTTTTATAATCGATAAATATCTAATGCTTTAATGGTCTACATCTTTGGTTCCGCCGTTTTTTTTTTTTTGTAAATTTAAGGCTCTTTTGTATAAAATCGGTTACAAAAATGTTATTCAAAATATTTGCCGTCGCTAGCTACTACTTTTGACCATCTTTCTGGCAGCATGCGTATTCCGTGACGAAAGAACTCCTCAACTTTCGGGTCTATCCAAGTATCAATCCAATTTTTGACTTCTTCATAAGAACTGAAGTGCTCGTTGGCAAGACCGTGTGCCATCGATCGGCACAAGTGGTAGTCAGATGGAGCAACGTCTGGAGAATACGGCGGATGGGGTAAGATTTCCCATTTTAGCGTCTCCAAATATAGTTTGACCACCTTTGCGACGTGAGGCCGAACATTGTCATGCTGTAGAATGACTTTATCGTGTCTTTCCTCGTACTGTGGCCGTTTTTCTTTCAGTGCTCGGCTCAAACGCATAAATTGCGTTCGGTATCGATCTCCTGTGATGGTTTCACTTGGCTTTAACAACCAATTCAACATCTTCGAAAATCTTCTCCCTTCCACCGACTTGCCGGTCTTCGACTTCATAATCACCATTCTTAAAACGTTGAAACCATTTGCGACATGTTCTTTCACTTAGCACATCCTCACCGTACGTATCCGAAAGCATTCGATGAGCCTCAGCCGCACTTTTCTTGGAATTCAAAAATAAAAGCAAAACTTCCCGCAAATGTCTACAATTCGGCTCAAAAAGTGACATTTTGACAGTTGAGAATATGTTTGGGATGCAAAAAGATCTCTATAAATATTTTGTTGGGTTAATGTTGACACAAATGTCCAAGATCGATATAAAACGATTTAATCGACCAGTGCTTGACCCTAGAGACATCTATTGGAAAACGGCGGAAGCAAAGTTGTAGACCTAATATATTCAATAAATTTGAGAAACTGTTTTTGTGGCCTGTCTGTGCTCTGTATTACTGCTAATATATTTTTGGATTATTTGATTGATCTGTTTTTCACTCTCTCTCTCTCTCTCTCTCTCTCTCTACACAAAACAATGATCTTCCTCTACTTTTGTATTAAACATAATAATAATCGATATATTTTTTAAAGTAATCGATAGTTAAAAATCGTAATTTTAATGAAGTTATCGTTTATTTAAAATCACTGCTTTCCAAATTCGACAAATTATCGAAAAATCATCCAAAGTTGTTGTTGTTTTAACGCCGAAAAACATTCATGAAAATATTTTGAGAAATATTAATCTTCTATATTTTTTTAAATTTCTTTTTTTCAATATTTTTTAAAATTTTTTTTTTTTAATTTTTTTTTTAATTTTTTGTATTTTTTTTACAGTTTTGTAATTTCTCACATTAAACACACCTTCAAATACATTTGTATACATATTTTACCTAGAATTGCCCACCATTTTACACATTAAATCTATTAATTTTGATTAAAAGGCATATTTTGCGTTGTAAGTCATGTTCTTTGTTCTTTACTTGTCGCCTGTGCCCCCTTTTGGCATAGACATTCAAAACACCCAAGCAGTGAGATATCTTATCACTTCGAGTATAAGGTATGCCTATTTGTACATAAGTATGTATGTTTGTTATTTTCAAATCGGAAACATGTGATTATTTTGCGCCGATATATCAAAGCAATATTTATAAATGTTTTTTTTTTTTTGTTTTTGCCATTGAAAAATTTGTTTGTTCGCTACCGTGCTCACTACTCACATGTTTGTCTCGCTTGCTGTTTTTCCACAAAAAAAGAGTCATTCCTTTGCTATTTGTCATTGTCACAGTGACTTGCCACTGCTGTTTGTGCTTAGCAATTTGCTAATATTACTTAGTTACTTACTTTGTTGTATGTAAACACACGACAATTTTGCGGAAAGTATTCTCAATAATTGCTATTTTACAGCGCGTGCTGAAAAACATTTTCCCCCAATGAATTACTAATTCCTTTACAATTCCCAGCGTTATTGCTAACATGTGTGGAGCTGTGCAGCTGGGTTTGGTTGTCGTCATTATTTATGATTCTATTTGGAATTACTGTCTTTATTGCCACTCATTTTCTCGATAAAGCAATTTGTCAGCGATTTTATAGCAACATTTGGTGCGATTAGTTGCTGAAGCGTGATATATATTTTTGGAGAAGCAAATGAGTAGAGCAGATCGCAAGTTTAGGTAACTAATTACGCATTAGGTAGTATATCTTGGAGGAGAAACTTGAAGATCTGAATGAAGGAAAGTTAATTTGTGGTTTTTGAAAACTGTTACCCTCTATTTTTATTATCTATAATATTATATTGAGCAGCGACTGTCAACAAATTTATTCGAAAATATTGAATGTTGTGATTTCCGTTCAGAACACTCGTTCTTTGGGCTAGTACTCACACCCTCAACTCTTCCAACTACTTCAGCTACCTTTCATGTGTCATACGCGTTCAGAACCCTCCTTCTTTTGGACCAGTACTCACACCCTCAACTCTTACAACTACGTCATTAACCTTTCATATGTCATACTCGCATCCTTATCACAACTTTTTTTGTATTTTTTGCATTTCAACTTATTTAACGCCGTGTACTACGCAATTAACCCAAATGACGTCACTCATACGCACTGTTGATCCGCGCCTGCGATACCAGTTGCCATTTCCCTATATTACCTCATCCATCGCGAAATCAACAAAAATCGGCAGAGTCATTAACACAAATAAGTGATTTTATTGCTTTTGCATATTTGCATGCGTCAATTGACGGTGGTGGAAACAACAACAACAACAACCACAGAATAAACGAATTTCAGGCGATTATCTTTAGTGCGGCCAACTCGTTATCCAGTGCATGGCATTAAAGTAGAGGTGTGCTGAGTTAATTTTTAATTTCTGTATTTACTTTAATTCCACCGCGTCGCATCGCATTGAGCGTCAGGCAACAGGTTTTCGCATGCAATTTTAATAATATTGATGAAGAAGCAACCTTAATTTCACTAATTTCCACGTGACGCAACTGAAAGCCTTGCACTTAATGCAATTTCACTTGTATTTAGTGTGGCAGGAGCGTGTGTGCTTTCATGCATGAGTAGCACTGACACTTGGTTTCGAGTAAGAAAATGCATTTTCCAGCCTTTTTTTTCTGTGTTAGTATGTATCAGTGGCATGCAACGCTTATCAAACGCAGCATATGGACTAACTAGCTGTACGGTAGAGCCTTCACTATGAATTTTCATACAAATTACTTTACTCACACATACCTAAATGCTGTACATGTGTAACTGTAATCACAATTCATATTTGTGACATGCAATGCATATGTAACGGGACCTTGAAATGCCAATCAATGCGCTGTCAAGCTGTTGCGTCTCCATAGTGAAACTCATGTACTGCCCTCCTCAGCGCCACCCACTCATACATGTAGTTCTTCACTTGCATGTTGCATGCGTGCAGCGATAAGAATGGTCTGTAGTCTCGCACTACATATCGCATGCTCTATGTAAACACAAACACACACACACACGCTCACACGCTTGCGTTTGTACTCATTTGTGTAATGTGAATTATTTACCTATTTAGTGTGTCACGATAGTGCGATGTGGCAATACCAGCTGTATTGCGTTGCCATATGTTCGCTGATAAGCCATGCTGTCACACTACAGCATAGCAAGCAAGCAAGCTAGCGAGCGAGTGAAAATGGCGGCGTGCGAAAGCCTGCAGAGAGGGGTAGTGTAGTTGCTGGCGAAAAGGGGTTAACTGGCATATCTTGTTACCAGCTGGAAATAATTAATTTTCCTATACGTAATCAGCATTAAATGGCTTTTGTTGCTCTTGTTGTTGTTGTTGTCGCTGTTGCTTTCATTTTATGACAAATGTGCTTATGTGGTGAGAGTGGGGAGTGGGAAGTGAAGGCGAGTTGGTAATTATTTTTGCGCTTAAATGTTACTTAATACTCGTAGCTGGCTCGAGCTTATAATTAAAGCTTTTTTGTGACGGGTTTGTAGAAAGGATTAAAATGTGCAAAATCACTTAGGAAAATATATGGCAATGGTTTATCTCAAATGCTATGTTATATAAGTAAAAAATATTGCTATGAGACGTAGACTTTTCATATTGAATAATATGCTCAAGCTGCCTCTCTTTGAGGTTAGGTTAGGTTAGGTTGTAAGGCTGTTTCCCAAAGGGAAAACACACGTAGACTTTAAAATATAGTCCTTTGTGAAGCCTGGATCCCCCCCTATATTAACAAATTAGGAGTCGACAAAGCGCCCTGAACCTACTACAAATCTGCAGAGATTTTTAACCTCTATATTCGCTATTTCGCGAGCCTGTTCTAAAAATTGAGATCCAAGAAATCTCTTTCTTGATCACGCAAAGGCGAGAGACGATTCCATCTCATCCTTCTCCATGCAGCTTCTACAGCTAGCATCCGGTAAGATTTTTAACCTTACAGCATGGATCCCAATGGGGCAATGGCCAGTAAGAACCCCTACGAGTAAGGAGAGGTAAGGTTTACTTTGGGCGAAAAGTTCAGTAGACCTTCCGCGGTTAACCTTAGGCCAGAAGTATCTTGCAACTAAGCATGTGTTGGTAACTGACCAGCGCCTACCCAGCTCAGCTGAAGCCCATCTGTCCAATAGCAGACCGCAGTAGGACAATGGTGCCCCTACATGCTTCCATGCTTCTAATAGTGAGTCCGTCGTTCCTGACCTTGCAAGCTCATCAGCCTTACAATTCCCCGCGATTCCGCAGTGGCCAGAACCCAGACTAGTCTAATTGAAAAGTATAACGATGCCACCGACAGTGAGCATAGGCATTCCTTAACCAACCCTGAACGCATGGTCAATGAACTCAGAGCTAGTATCGCAGCTCTACTATCCGAGTGGATCTCTCTCTTTTGCTATCAACAAATATTGGCTCAGATTATGGAAAATTTCTATGAAGAGAGTTTAAGGAGAGATTATTGCTAATGTGACGTCATCTTAGCTGTGAATGGAGAGTGCAACAGCAATAGTCGCTATTTTAAAACAAATAGACTAGCAAAGAAGTCTACGTGCTATTGTGGCGTCAGTTAGAGACATCTTGAGATAATTGCCAATGATTTAATTCTCAATAAAATATAGAAGCTTGAAAAGTGCTCTTTAGCTACGCGCAAATATCAACTAGTTTCTTTTATTAACACAGGAAATGTTATCTTTACAAATTATTTCTTTCAGGCATTCGGCTAAGTTTCTTCTTATTTGCGCTCCAGCCATTGTAGCTCACCAAAAATTTTCCACTTGCACCGAATTCATATTTTCCTAGACACCCGTGTAGATTGGCTTAAGTTTATGTACACTCATTACATATTGACTGATTAACTGTATATTTACATGCATATTTACATATACCCTTCCTCCCACAAGAGCATTCGTGTCTACAAATGCCCGTTCCACCGTTCGCGCTTCCAACAGCCGTCTGCCTGAATTTCAACAATTATTCCATATTGTATTGTGATAATTGCGCTGGTCTGCTGTGACCGCTGCAATTAAAGGTTCTAGCGCCACAACAACACGGCAAGAGACGCACCTCCACCGAAAAATGACTTTGCGCAGCCGACTGCTTGACTTCGTACTTCTTTACTGTTGTTGTTTGTTTTTTTTTTTTTTGTTGTAACGTGTATTGTTGCAACTGTTGTTTGTGTTTTCTCTCCTCCTCCTCTTCTTCTTCTTCTCGTTGTTGCTTGTGCGACACCATTGTATTTACCGCTATTAATATTGCTGCCTACAACCGTTAAGGGAATACAACTCGTAAATAACAACAAATGCTTAATAAATATTCATGGCCCAATTGGGCGAAAGAAAGATTAAATACAAATACAGTTGTATATCTGTGTATGTATGTGTGTGTGTGTCAATATTGTTGAAAAAAAAACTGTTGTACCAACTTGGGTATTTATTATTGTTTCTCTTGTTGTTGTTGCTGTTACTGTGTATTACCACTGCGCTCAGCGCGTAGGCGTGTGTTGTTAATAATGTCATCATCATCAGCGTTGTAATACGCAAAAGTAGAGCAGGCGGCAGTAGTGCTCAGTTAACGCAGATTATCTACCTTGTATTTAACTATCTGCGTCTTGTCTGATTGCAATAACTGTTGCTCTTGCTGTTTGTTTTGTTTGTTCGTCGGTAGTGGTGTGGTTTTGTGTTGCATTGCGTTGTTGTGGGAGTTGTTGGCGCTGATGCAAGTGAGATGACTTGCAAAATTGTTAGCTTTATTTATTGACTTCTTTTTAATTTTTTTTGGACTTCATTTATTGTTTTTTCATTTCATGTTTTTTATTTTTATTTTTTATTAATGGACTTCATAAATAAATTATTAGAAGATTTATTGAATTTTTCATAAATTTTGCTTTTTATTATTTTTATGATAAATATTCACTATTCTTTCGCGCAGTTTTTTATTTTTAAATTATTTTTGTTCCGTATAATTTTTTGTTGTTTTTGTTTTTATATTTTTTTTATATTTTTTTCTGCATTTGCCCTTAATTGCCCTTGTTGATTGCATAAACAGGCATATTTAAATAAAATTTCACACACACACACACTCATTATTTACTTTCCATTTTCTATTATTTGCCTGCGAAAATGAATAAATTCAGCATTTCAACTCGGTAATTTGCATGCATGAATAAAGAAATAATATTACTTCTTGATTCCATTTCATTTCATAGATACAGTCTGTGCGAAAAATTTGCAAAATTTAAGAAAAAATATTCTAAAAATAAAAAAAATTCTAAAAATAAAAAAAATCTAAAACAAAAAAAATCCTAAAAATAAAAAAAAATCTAAAAATAATAATTTTAGAAATCAAAAAAATTGAAATAATATTACTTCTTGATTCCATTTCATTTCATAGATACAGTGTGTGCGAAAAATATGCAAAATTTAAGAAAAACAAAATTTTAAAACTAAAAAAATTCTAAAAATAAAAAAAATTCTAAAAATAAAGAAAATCTAAAACAAAAAAAATCCTAAAAATAAAAAAAATCTAAAAATAATAATTTTAGAAATTACAAAAATGGAAATGATATTACTTCATGATTCCATTTCATTTCATAGATACAGTGTGTGCGAAAAATATGCAAAATTAAAAAAAATAATTTAAGAAATTAAAAAAAAAATTAAATAATATTACTTCATGATTCCATTTCATTTTCTAAATGTAGAATATGCAAAATTTAAGAAAAAAAATTCTAAAAATAAAAAAATTCCAAAAATAAAAATAAAAATCCAAAAATAAAAAAAAATCTAAAAATAAAAGTAAAAATAATTTTAAAAATAAAAAAAATCCTAAAAAAAATAAATTAAAAAAATCACAATCCAATAATCAAAAATATTTTATTAACTCGTTGCCTAAACAATAACTATTGTGGTTTTAGGGAGGTTTATAAAATTTTTTCATTTAAATTTTTTGTTATATTGAAAAAAAATTATAAAAATTAATTGAAAATAAAAAAAAAATAAGTTTTGAAAATTTTTGAAATTTATTACTGCTTCTCTATAACCATATGTTGGATGAAATGTGAAATTAGTTCACAGTATTTAATGTTTTAAATGAAAAAAAGAAGTCTTTATTAATAAATGCATACATTTCCTTATATACACAACTGCAAATTATTTGGCCATTTAGCGCAGCACTGTGAATTGACATCTTGCCATTTGCAAATACACATACACATCTATAATCACACATATATATATAGACAATCCCACAGGCAAAAGTAAATATAAACATTTATTCTTAAAATCGCTTTTGATTTCGCCATTTTTTTGCGGTCAATAAAGATCTGCAAGCTCTGCATTTGTTTACTCTCATTTTTTATTGTTTTTGTTGTTGCCACTCGTTGTTTATTTACATTTTCGCTGACAGCTGGTTTTTATTATTATTTTTGATTGAAACAATAATTTCTGTTGCAACACGACGGCTGCTGGATTGTTAATTGAAAATCAAATGCTTTTAAATGGATGCACACATACACACAGGCGCAAACCCACATTAACTGAGTGCAAATGGAATTATGTAGTAAATGTCTGTGTTTTAATGTTTATTTTATGTACCATATTATTTGCTGAGCTGAAGAAAAATACAATGAAACAGTAAAAATATTTATTGTTGAGCTGATTTTTGTAGCGAAAAAAAATGAAAAATGAAAAATAAAATTAACACAGTTTGCTAACCTAAATTAATTATATGAAATAACAACAACAACAAGTATGAAAAAAAATTATTATTATTATTTCACAATCGTGATAACAATTTGAGCTATAAACCTCTATTTTAATATGCTAAAATGCATTTAGTCAGCTATTGGTACCAAAAATCTTTAAATTGTTGCAAAATAATCAAATTTTGTATATAAATTTCAATCTGGGATTTAAATGTTATCCCTTTAGTGAGCTTTAAGACAGTAGGCTGCTTTACAGACTTCAAAAAATCGATTTTTTTATTTTCTTTTAAATCTCTTCCAAAACTATCCAAGAATATGTCTTCAAAATTCCAGAGGCCAATTCGGCATATTTTCGAAGCTAGAGCAGTTTTAGTGGCCGTTCGTCGAGCAGGTGCGAATGCTCAGGCAGAAACTTTAAAGCGTGTTTTCTCGAATTTTCATCTTCACAAGTGTTAGAAGACGGTGCCGGCGATAGCAAAAAGAATATATGTCCGATCGAAAAAAACCAAAGTGATCTAGCTTCAGTATTAAATTATCTTCCCTTTGAACTAAAAAAGTTGGACAAAAGTATTATTAAACTACTTGTTTTGCAACTTAAAGTCAATTTTTTCATAAAACAGTGAATTTTTTTTTCGAAAAAATTTAGAATTTTATAACTTCTTCAGTATTTATTTAGTTCATAATGAAAAGAAACTTATAAGAATTAAAAAAAAATGTGGTTCGACTGTTTCAGATGCATCGCACGACCTCCATCAGAGGCACCGATTTACAAGTGCAGACTCCAGGCGCGCCAGAAAAATATTTACAACTTTGAAAAAATTGCAATATTTTTTCATAATAAATATTGTTTTTTAAGCCTTAAATATAGTACACTATCGTCTTAAAATTCCGTTTGCCGCAATCAATTCCTGCCCTTTCAAAAAAAATTGCTAAAAAACGATTTTTTTAGGCTTCTAAAGCAGACTACTGCCTAACTTTCTTACAAAAGTTCTCTTTCAATATCTTTTTCCCCTCACTCTATCAGCTAATTATTTCCATTATTCGACATTTTTTTGGTTAAACATGCGTTATTTGTTGTTTTTGTGTCCGTAGTACTTAGTACCGAAAATTGATTGCAAGTAAGTGACAGGCGATTTATATCGTTCGTTTATCTAGAAAAAAAATGCCGAAATTAACAACAACACACATGAAAAAAATTGAAAAAAATAAAAGAATAGCAAAAGCAAAAAAAAGTCAGCCAAAAGCAAATAACGGCAATTGTTGTGGCTGATATGATAAACAAGCAGCAAAAATTATAATAATAATAATAATAATAGTAGTAATAACAACGATAGAGCCGAAACAATGCCTACATGATGATGATTGCTTTTTAGCTTTGCTTTGCTTTGCTTTGGCTGAGACACCAAAAGACATCCACACATACACACACACTGAGACATAAAGTAGTCTGTTTATGTATGTGTTAGTGAGTTTAAATGGCACTATAGGCACTCTTCGTTTGTCTTTTCCGTCTTTTTTCTGTTTAATTGTAGCACTTGTGTCGCTCTAATGTACATATATACTTCTCTAGGTGTATATGTGTGCTAATGTTCTTGTTGTTGTTGTTGCAGTTGTGTCAATAGCACATCTAACAGTCGGAAGAGTAGAAGGAAGCTCTGTAACCCTTCGAAGTTCCACTGTGACTGACCATGCTGGAACACAGCGTAACCACAAGTCAATAGAGCGGCGAGTGGGGGCTGTCATTTGCAAAAAGATTACACATACGCCGTGTAGCACCTACTAACTGCATGTTTACATATGTCTGTCTGTCTGCCTGTATGTATGTAGGCAGCGCTATGTATCTAAATGACTTGCTAGAAACTGCGAGTATGTATGCCGAAATGTGCGCTATTCCCACAAGCGCCTGCGACCCGCACCCCACCTTGTCATATCAGCTATTGAAAGCTGCCATTCTCTGTGTATCTCTGTGAGTTTGTGCGATTTCTGTCTGTATGTGTGTGTGTGTTTCTACTCAATCTACTGCCGCTGACTGCGACGCAGGGCTAACTGGCTGGCTGCCTGCCTGGCAAATAGTAGAGCAGCGTGCGCTCTTTGATTGCTGTTACGTTTGACACTCAATACACAACAACCGACTGCCTGTCAACCGACCTGTGTGCGGAGTTAGTGTGAAACAAGCGGCCCCTAAGGAAACAATAACGGCCCTCAACCCGTGACGCTCGTCACTCTACACACTTTGGCAACGACAGCGACAACACGCGGCGGAGCTTTTTTTTCATTTTATGGCACTGTGATTGAGATAAGAAACTGTGTGGTTTTTACTTGTTGTTTATTGTCATTGTTTTTTTGTTTTACTTTACTACTCGGCTGGCTGAATCATATGAGCGGCGGTTTAGTTAATAGCGTAAGTGCAAAGCGACATGATTAAGTAGATTTGCGCTGGAACTGCAATGAAATACAACAAAAAAGAAGAAGTCGAAAAAAGCGAAAAATAAATAACAAAAATCAGCAACGAAAATTTAATCTTTCATTTAGATATGTGCAGCGCGCTTAGAGTAAACGTGCGTTAAGCTTTTTGAATGACTGCAAAAGCAGGTGTGCTTAAGCAAAGAATTCTAGAATTCTGGTGTGTGTGTCTTGATTTTGCAGAAAAAATTATATTTTATTCAAGAAAATTTCATTGCAACACAGCTGGACTGTAGAAACGCAAGAAATACCAAAGATTTACAAAAATTCGTGAAATTGTGAAATCAAAAAAAAAATTTAAGAAATTATAAAGAAAAATATTTTTTAATTAAACAAGCGTCGCAAATGCCAAAAGTTTGCTGAAATTCGTTTGATGTGTGAAAACCATACAGTATTATACCACAAAAAAATACCAAAAAATAAATAATTTAAAACAATCAACAAGCGCTACAAAGCAAAGCTCAAGAATTCACAAAAAAAAAATACAAAAGTGCCAAATAAAACCAAAGCAAGCAACGCAAAACAACTGAATCCCGATGAGTTTCGCCTCGGCCAACAGTAAAATCACCGATGAAAGCGCCACAACGCTCCAGAACGCCGCTGACACTGCAACAACACGCTCTATACCCGCCAATTCCAACAACAATACAACGACACCAGCGCTATCATACACAACAACAACAGCAACACCAGAAGCGTCACAACACCGCTCACCCACACATTCACACAACGTTTCAGCGCCCGCCAACCACAGCGCTACAACCTCAACAACGGTAACATTCAATCCCGAGGTCATCACATTCACCGCGCATTGGACGCACAATTCCAGCAGCGAGAGCAGCGGCAGTAGCGCCAAGTCCTCATTCTCCTCCTCAACCTACTCGTCGGCCATTTCGGAGACATCTGCAGCAGTAGCAGCAGCAGCAGCAGCGGCGGCGGCGCCCACAGCATCAAGCACACCAACAGTCACCACAACAACACACGCATTTAGTTCAAATTCGAGTTCAACTTCAGCGTCAGCAGCACCGACTCCTTCACCAACGCGCAAAGGTGTTGCATCGCAAAAGAGTCCCGCCAACGGTGCCGGCACGTTTGTGGTTAAATGTCTGTTGAAAACGGTGCGTTTTATGTGGCAGGTTACGGAGATACCGACGAAAATCGGTGAGACACTCGGCACCATTTACAGATATGCGCAGGACTCGGTCGAGACGATACTCTGCGTAGCCGGGTGAGTGCCGCCTATGGGGGGGTCAGTAGGGTGTTGAGCGCCCAAAATAGACATTTAGCTAACTTATATATATTTATGGCGATTGATAAAAGGCCTGTTTTTGTAGGTTTATGGGTTTACTGGAAGTTGTAAATATAAAATTTATTGCATTTCTCGTTTTATAGTTTTCTTGTTTTCAGAACACGCGTTGTGAATGAATGAGCGATAAATTCGTGAACTTTGATAAACTATCATTTCCCATTTGAATATCATACGATTTGTGTGTTGCCCAAGCATTATCGCGAAATCGCCAACTATCGAACTTGTGGAAAGTACATTTGTACTTGCATCACCTGATTGACTTGCTCAACTATTTGCCTGAACATTTTTAATGATACCATAAAGAATGTAATCTTATCGTGAAATGAGCCATTGCTCTCTATTACAGCTGTCTCACATGTTTGGACTTGCTTCTGACAGTTTTTTGGGACGCTTCTTGTTTCGCATCTACTGAGTGGTTAGAATGTGGTGGAAGTTAGTTTCCAACCCTTAATCTTCCATGTGGCTTTGTGCTTCTAGAAAATTGTTTCTTTTTAAATAATTTATATCATCCCTATGTGTTTTAAATTTATCCGCAATCCGAGCGGTTGTCGTCAACTGAATCATAGTATATTTATTACTAGTTTACTAAGTTATAAGTATACGCTTTTCTTAGCGATTCCAAGCAAGTTCTTAACCAATATTATTAATAAAACCGACGATTGTTGATACTCAGAGTTTCGTTGTCAAAACCGCAAAGGCTATTTAAGAACAACTAGCTTGTAAGTGGAGCTCTTTTATGCCACAAATTTAGGCTAAGTTCAAAGTGAGGTACAAACAGTTATGAAACATTGTTTCCTGGAACGAAATGACGCAAAGAATGACAGATACTTTAAGAATGGTTTCTATAGAGTTGTTGCCACTGTATATATACTAAGCCTTTATTGGAAGAACTTTTGCATAGAAGTTCTTCGCTTTTATTTTTAGTATAATAACCTTCCTTATATTGCCTTCAAGAATATTGCTGTCAAGAAAATGTTTACAAAACATTTATCTTTTGCCAATAGTCATCATTATTCGCAATTTAACCAAATCGTTGACAAGACAGACAATTCATTATAACAAATATTTGCACAATTAGAGCGCTTAGCTTCCTGTTGGTACAACATATAAACACTTGTTTCGGATTTGCCAGAAAAAAAAGAACACCACTTATCAGCCTTCAAACAGCGGTAATTGATAAGATCAATTGTTTGTTTACTCATCTGAAGAGAGAACAAACTGTGAGAGCGTATTTATGTGTATGAGAGAGAGGGAGACACAGTCGATGAATGGCTTTCGTTGACCACTTGTGTTGTTGTGATAAAAAATAATTTAAATTAAAACAAAATATTCCTCAAGCAATCTAAAGTGGCAACACCTGCGCCTGTAGGCGTGGCAGCTGGGCATAAATTCACCGTAGCGCAGACGTAATGAGCGTTAAAATCAATTCGCGAAAATTAAAAAAATTACAACTGTGTAAATATAACACTTGTCGTGTGTGTTCGGCGCTGGAAAGCTAACAGGTGTGCCTGAGTGACACTGAGTTCTACGTGGCTTCACGAAGTAGGCGTTGTACTTTCGCCTATACTGGCTGACGCTCAATAATTAATGCATTCTTGGTAAATCAATAAAATTGCGCAATGCATTTATATTTTAATATTTTATCAGTCCCAAGTTGTTTTTTTATTGTTGTAATTTTTTAAATTTTTTTATGCGGCTTTGCGCAGCTAATAAAAGTGTCGAAAAGAATTTATGCCTATTAACCAACTAAGGGTCGTAAACAGTGAAGTTCTTTGTTTTCCAGCGTCAACTTATCAATATTAGCTTACAAATGTATATCTGTATGTATGTATTGTTGTATGTGAGTGCAGGTGTTCCAGCATTACGCAAAAGTGTTGGCGCAGTAGCCGATAGTTAACGCTTTCATAATCACAACTCTCTGATTTTACCTTATGTATAACAATTTTTATATTTCTTTCAATATTTTTTTAATAACTTTATTACTCACGTAACGGCATTTGTACTAATTAAATGTTTCCTTTTTTTGCCTGCTTGTTTAATTACAGAAAAGCGCGTCGTAAAGAGCGCGATGGCGATCAAAATTCAACAGATACCAAATTATATTTGGAGGAGAGCGTTTTAGAACGTAAGCTACCTGAAGCCGATCTCAAAGCCTTAGTGGATCTTCCAGCTGGCTTGGACTATAATGAATGGCTGGCGTCACACAGTAAGTTTTAATGCAAGTTATTTAAAATTATTTACTAAAAACAACATAAAAATATTAAACGAAAATCACAACAAGAAATAATATAAAACAAAAACAGCAAATAGTATAAATAAAAGTTGAAAAAGTGAAAAAATATAAAAATAACCAAAAAAATAATAAAATAAGGAAAAGTATTAAAAAAATAATAAAATAAAGAAAAATATTAAAAAAATAAAAAAATGTTAAAAATTAAAAAAATGCAAATTAACAAGTGGAGAAAGATAACCTAACAAATTTTGTATAAAAAAATTCCACACTTAATCAAACACTTGAAAAATGTATTTGTAGCAAGCGCAGATTTCGAAGATTAGTTGTTTTATGGCAAATATTTATCAATGGACGTTTTTTTGGGTTCATTTCTGAGTCACAACAAATCAAGATTAGTCAAATTAAATTCCATTGATTGAAAATATAGATTATTATTATTAAAATATATGAAAAAATCCATGAAAATGAACTGCTTTCTAATATTCTTATATTTATGGACGCAATGCATTAAGATTACATGGTATGGTGAGTTTGTAAATTCACCACGACTAAGATATTTTAAGTAATTCGTGAATATCTTCGGAAGACTTTTATTTATTAACTCAAAGCATTAAGAAAATATAGTGTGGTGAGTTTAGAAATTCACCACGACCAAGATATTTTCAGTAATTCGTTAATATTTTCGGAAGAAATATATTGATGGACGCATTGCAATAATAATACATAGAGTGGTGAGTTTAGAAATTCACCACGACCAAGATATTTTCAGTAATTCGTTAATATTTTCGGAAGACATATATATGGGCTCATTGCATTAAGAATATATTGAGTGGTGAGTTTGGAAATTCACCACGAATAAGATATATTCAGTAATTCGTGAATATCTTCGGAAGACTTTTATTTATGGACTCATTGCTTTAACAATATATATGGTGGATGACTTTAATTCACCATGAGGATGTGTCTTTCGGGAATATCTTCGGAATTTAGCCTCTAGCGAAGTCGGTCTTACATTGAAACGATCGAAGATGTGATGAAAGATAGTTATTATAGAGATGGAGACCCTTTCGGTATTGAACTGATACCACATAATTGAGTTCTAAAGCTTTAGAGCTCCTTTCTATCAATTGTGTCGTATATTTTCATTGATTTCTCACTCCCCATTCCTTGGAATGCCACTTAGATGACTTTCGAAATAAACTTTCTTGTCATCAGAAAAACTTTTGCGATACTTCACCCTCTGTTTTTTTTTTTGTCAGTGAGCTCATATAGATGTTTAATTCTTAATCAGTTACAAACACTAATTTCCTCAATTTGTCATGAGTATTTAAAGTTAATTTAACATTTGTTCTGTCACCAAAAAGCGAGTTAAAAATACATAATCTTTCAGCGAATTATATCAGCGCTGTAAGCATTAGGCAGCAACGCCTCACTTTGTGGTTACATCACCGCATATTAAGAATCACTTTTTGTATATATTTTTAACAAACGCTCATTATCGACGCTTTAAATCTCACATGTGCCCACTTACATACATACATATCTACGGTATGCGTGCCGTTGATGATGGCCCATTATTAAATATTTATCATAAGCTCTTAGGGGAAATGTGTTTTTAAACAGCAAATAATCAGCAAGTGTTTAATACACTCGGTATGATGTCATAATCGTGTCGAGATCTGCTATAGTTGGCTCAAAAGCTGGCTAAAAATAGTTATTTATCTATTCTCTATGTATATTTGTATGTGAGTACTACAACAAACACTTGTTTACTGTTTATCTTTGCAGCACTGGCTCTATTCGAGCACGTGAACCTGGTTTATGGAACTATTAGTGAATTTTGTACGCCCTCTGGTTGTCCCGATATGACTGGACCCGGCAACAGGTATGCAGCAATCAATTACACCTCACTATAAAGTATATTCATACCTTCGTTTTTTTTCTCCCTCCCCACCCGCAGAACGTACTTATGGTTCGATGAGAAAGGCAAGAAGACGCGCGTCGCCGCTCCACAATACATCGACTATGTGATGACCTTCACGCAGAAGACAGTCAGCGACGAGTCGATATTCCCAACCAAATATGCCAACGAATTTCCGAGTTCGTTCGAATCGATTGCCCGCAAAATACTACGCTTGCAATTTCATGTGATAGCTCATCTCTATGCGTCGCATTTCCGAGAAATCGCGCTACTGGGATTGCACACCCACTTAAATTTGACCTTTGCGCACTTGACCGCACTGCATCGACGCTTCACACTGATCGACGAAAAGGAGACGGACGTGCTGCGCGACCTGGAGGTGGCGCTACGCCTCACCGACGACGGCCAAAGTTCGCTCGCCTCGTCCACGATCACAGCCACAACGGACGGTGGCAGCAGTAGCGGCGGTGGCGGCGGTGGAGGTGGCAGCAGCTGCACTACAACCGACAGCGGCATAGCGAATAGCAGCAGTAGCTGCAGCAGCGGTGGCGGCGGCGCGGCAGCACACGCTCACGCGCAGCAGCAGCAACATGCGGGAGGAGCAGACGACGTCAATTTACTGCAACAGCAGCAGTCAGCGGGCACAACGCTCATCGATGGCGACGCGGCAGCGCCGCCCATTTGCACGCAGCCCGAGGCGCAGACGAAGCAGGCGAATAATGCGCACGCGTCCGCAGCAGCGGCGGTCTTTGGCGGCGGTGGTGGCCTTATTGGTGGCATACTGGGCGATTTGAGTAGCGGTGAGTTCGGCGAGACGGCGACGCGCTATTGCACCTCGGCCCTGCCGCAACACCAGCAACAACAGCAACAGCCGAACGCCGAGGTGGCGGTGAATTGCAACAATGGCGGCGCGGGCGCTTTGCACTTGAACTTCAACAATAATCACCATCATCATCACCACCATCACCATCACCAGCATGCGCATGCGCACCAGCCGGCGGCGCACCATCATTTCACGCAGCAGCAGCAGCAACACCAGCAGCACAGCGGCCTCATACAGTGCAATGCGAGCAATGCGCCGAATGCGAACACCGTCAACGCCTCCGCCACGACAGCAACGAATGCCAGCGCAACAGCAACAACAACAACAGCATAGTTGGCAACACCGAACGCACGAAGTAGACAGTCGAATTCGAAAGCTTGTTTTGATGAGAACGTTGTTGTTGCCGCTTTAGATGGAGGAGGAGGAGAAGGAGGAGGCGTTGCTGCAAGTGTTGATTTGTATGTTGTTAGTAGATATCCTAGTGTTGCTCGGACAGCCGTTAGTGCTAACGCAAGTGCTATTGTTAATGCCGCCGCTGGCGTCGCTGCCAACGCCAACACCACCATCACCACCACCGCCGCCGTTGTTGCCGCACCCATTGCCACAGCTGTTGCCCTTAGCGTAGGAGCCGACGTTGCCAGCGATCGCCGGCATGTTGTTGACGATGCAGTTGGAGTAGTCGGTGTTGCAGTTGAAGTTGAAGTTGACATAGAAGACAAAGCTAAATATAAAAACAAAGATGATAACGATAACGATGTTAGGTGAAGTGTTGCCGTTGCGGCCGCAAAGGATGTATGACGCTTATTGCTTTATATTTACAATATATAGAGTAGTGTTAACTAAAAAGTAAGAATACAAAAAACAAAAACAAAAACAAACAAATATGAATAATTTAAACAAAAAGAGTAAAGATGAGAATATTAAACAAATAAACAAAATATAAATATATATAACATATGAAAAGAGAAAAAGAAAAAACAAAAAGAAATGCAAAATAGAAGAGAGAAGAAGAGAAGAGAACTATATTGATTGATTGTAATTGTGTCTGTATCTGGTGTTACACCAACAAACAAAATACAAATAAAACTTAATTTAGCAAAAACAAAAACAGTTATAAAACACTTAAATGCAACTCACAAACATATTAGCAAACAAACAAAGAAACAGAAAGAAACAAAAGAAACCCAAGTAATTAAAGTGTTATAGCATAAAGTGCTAAGAAATAAGCTAGCATTATGACGCACTGTGCAAGCGATAATTGAAATAAAAAAAATTAATAAATAAAATCTAACTAATTGACAAAATACCAATTCAAGCATATTGAAAATAAAAAGAAATGTTAAATTATACAATAAAATTCTCACCAGCCAGTCACCCACACACACATCACGCCCCGCACATTTTAACTAGCCACACAAACGCCTTGATGTTTTGAAAGACTTCACAAAATTCTCTTGAGTGTTAACTGTCATTATTTGTACTTTAAAGTTACCGATTTTCCAAGGTGAGTCGATTTTTTTCTTATTTTCAAATTTTCGAAATCACTTAAAGCAGTTGAATTCTTCGTTTTTAAGACGATGTTTAGAAATTTTACAGCTTTGATTTTGTTGATATGCTCTTTTTGGTCTATCAGAAAGCGAAAATATTTTAATAAAAATGAAAGAAATAGGCAACCACAAACAAAATGAAAACTCAAATTCAGGCGGATTCTGCAAACCGAGTGAATGTGAATCCGTGTGAATTGTGAAAATTAAAAAAAAAATGTGGAAATTGAAAAGTCAAATCGAAATTCAGTCCACCAAATATCGGATTGAAAGTGAATTTGCTTGAATTTCACTCGGAAGTGTATTACAGAACCTGTCTGATTGTTTATAAAGTTGAAAATGGTTTCGAAATTCCGTTTTTTAAATATTCGAAAACATTTTTTTTTTTTAACTTTTTTCCAAAGAATTAATTTAATGCCTGATTGTTTATAAAGTCGAAAATAGTTTCGAAATTCGGTTTTTTAAATATTCAAAAACTTTTTATTTTTTTTTACTTTTTTTTCAAATAATTAATTTAATGCCTGATTGTTTATAAAGTCGAAAATGATTTCGAAATTCGGTTTTTTTAATTATTCGAAATCTTTTTATTTTTTTTTTAAACTTTTTTTCAAATAATTAATTTAACTATTGTGTGGTTTTAACTGCAATTTCTGTTATTAAATTAGCATCTGCCTGTTTTAGTAATGTATAGTGGCAAATAAGATAGTATTAGGCTCCACTAGACAGCATGCTACCAAGCCCACTCAACCATGTTGGCTGTGCTATGAGTTTAAGTTTTATTTTCTATAATGGTTTATAGCTTCTACTTTTCCAAAAAAATTATAAAAAATAGAAATTCTTCAAATAGGCTTCTGACATCAATTCTACTACTGGCTCTATTTATTTTATTTTCTAAAAAAGCTTTTAGCTTCTACTCTTCATTAAGTCATAAAAAAAAAAAACAGAAATTAATAGGTTTTCGACATCAATTCTACTACTGGCTCTACTAAGCCCAACGTACCAATCAAAGCAAAGAAACAAGCCACAAATGTGTGTGTTTGGTCTGTCTGCAGCTTTCACTAGTTAATCTTCAAAATTTTAGACACGAATTTCTACAGCTTTCTATATATAGCATAAGGAGCTGGCAACACTCAACTGCGTTGGCGTGATTAATTTCTCAAAAACACATTTTTCCAAACAAAAATTGACGCGTCTTCACAAATCATTCGCAGCTTGTGAGCTATATGTTATATAAGCTGATTTTCATGCAAAAAAAAATTAAAATTGAAATACTTTCTAGACGAAATGGCGCTGTGAGTTGTTTAATAATTTATTACTCTATTTTATTTGTAATTTATTGGCAAATAGATTGTTGTATGTCACTTTCGGCATATAATAATGAATATATACCCAAAATTCTATAATGAAATACAATTTTCAAATTATCCTTTTGTTTTTGTCACATCACAAGACGCTTCTACTTGCTCTTTTCAACTGCGCACCTTCAACTCCACACTGTATTTAAAAAAATATATATATATTTAAAATAGTAATTGTTGTTGTTGTTCACGAGCACTTTCTCTGCGCTGTACGTTGCATCGGACTCAGGTTTCACATGTATAATTATATATATATATATATAGAAATAAGCGCAGTTACACATATGTGTATATGTTTGTGTATGTGCATGTAGCTTCGACGTGTTCAGCTCACTTAAAGTAGCCGCCAGCGGAACACCACACCTAGACGTTATTAGTTCTAAAAAAGAATTCTTATATTTAAAAATAATAAAAAATATATGTAATAATTTAATTGCTCAGACAAGCATGCTTTAAACTTTCAAAGTAAAAATAAAAAACATTTACAATTTCACCTGCTCTCACAAATTATGCTATTAAATACATATTTAAACTTATTTAGTTATGCTCTATACTCTTACACTATTGCATTAGTTTAGCTTTAAAGCGTAAAAAAAGAAGGAGAAAAAGTTCCTTATTTGTTCAGATTTTGTGACTTCTTCATTTGATTATTATTATTTTTTATTTAATTTTTTTTATATTTTTTTTATTAATTTTTTTTTTTATTTTTAATATTTTATTTTTAATAATTTTTTTTTTTAATTTTTTTCCTGCAATTTGCTTTATTAGAAAATTAAATTAATAGTAATTGAGAAAAGTTGTTTCTTACACTGTGCTACACGAAAAAAAAATATTTTTTAATTTATAATTGAAAAAAAAAAACAAAAAATTATAAATCATGATAAAAAAAAATTGCAGAAAATCGCAAAAAGATTATGTTCTACTGTTATTTTGGTGGCAAATCTGTATGTATGTATCTACGCAATTATAGCAAATATAGGCAACCTTAAATCCATTTACTACGTGCATACACAACTGGCACATTGATTATGTTCTTTTATTATTATTATTAATTATTAATTTAATTTTATGAAATTTATTGCATTAGTTATTATATAGTAGTGTTAGTGATGCAAGCAAATGCGCTAATATATATATATATATATATTTATGTATGTATGTATGTATATACAAGCATACATACGAGTATATGCAGTTTTTATTAGTATTAAAACGAAAAGTGAAAAGTTGATTTAATTTAGTGGAAAATTTAAAAATAAAAAACAAAAATAAAAATATAAAAAGCGTGTAAGAGATTAGTTTTGTGTGTAAATAAATTCTAATGTTTCACTATATTTCCTTCAATGAGAAAATAAAAAAAAAATTAAATTGTGTTTTACTTACTTTTCTTTTGCGCTTTTTGGTTAGGTGGACACACTCGAGGGGATGAGTTGATGTTTTAGGACACTTCAACTTAATAATTTAAAAACCGTTAGGTCTCATAATGTGGGAAAGATAACTGTCGAGGTCTCATAAAGCGGGAAAAATAGCTGTCGCGGTAGCCAAACCACTTACACAAAGTGTTTCCAATTTTATAACAATTTCTAAAACCTCTGAGTTTCGGTTTATGACGTTCTGTAATATAAAGTTTCGAAAATCAGCTTTGAAAGCCTTTGTTTTATTTGAAAAATATACATTTTAACTTTTTATCCTCTCAAATTCCAGCATGCGCCTAAAAGTATGCAAATATATTCTCAGAATTTGTAATGTATGTAAAAGTAGGCTATATTTGAAAATTTTTGAATATTTCTTAATTTTTTAAAGTTATACTGAAATTTTTGATCCTAAAAACGCAAAAGAGACCTTATATTATATTTTTATGCTGAAATGTAACACTGATAAACAAGTCTTCTTGACCTAGGCAACAGACATACAGGATAAAAGCCTTTGAATGACAAGATTCAATACACTGTGTTTAGAGAGAAATTAAATTTATAGACTTTGAAACAATTTTGATGAGCTCCAGCGAGTCCAAAGCTATAAAACTACTAAAAATACGCCTGAAAGTAGGCTATGTGTTTTGAAAAATGTACAAGTGTTATTCTAAAGCGTTTAACTTGCTTCCAGACACAAACTACTAATCTTAATTTGAAGGTAAACGATATTTTTTCTTAACATTTTAAGCATCGCTTTCTTTTCCCGTTAGTTTTGATTTTCAATGTTCAATTTTGTATATCGAAATTCACTTAGCTGTCAACACACATCCACTAGCACCCTTCAGCACACGTCTAAACGGCATAACTCTCCACACCAAACACCATTAGCACTAGGCAAAGACACAACTCAAAAAATATAAAATAATAAATATAAACAAAAATATTATTTAATAAGTGAAATTTATGTAGCAAAAAGTTGAATGAAAAAAATATTTTTCTAAAAAACCAAAGAAACGAAATTAAAAAAAAAAAATAATTAGAAATAAACAAAAAATGTTCTTAGACCTGTTCTAGTCTAGCAAACAAACTTGCAAAAAATGAAAACAGAAATCGAATACAATAAGTAGCGAAAGCATACATTTAAATTTAAATTAAAAAAAAGTAAAATATGCGTTTTAAGGTTTTATGCTACGGCCTCTAAATTCAAAAAATCACCCAATAACTTTAGCTACTTGAAATTTACAACAAAAAAAAAAAAAACGAAAACAAGAAAGAAAAGAGTATAATAATATTTTAACTTATTACATACATACTATGTACTTACTAAAAATGTTGACGAGTAGTAAAATTGATAAATTAACAGCTATGTAATAATAACGGTAACTGAACTAAAAAAACTTCACTAATACCCACTACTAACTATAATGTCATAAACAGTAAAGAAATCAACCTAATAGATGCTCAAATTTTACTTACTTCTAACCACAATGAGCTAAAATGCACCGAATAGTCACGCCAAATAATCCATAAAATGAAATTCTAACCTTAAAATTATATTTAAAACTAAATTGAACGAAAATTACATCACTCACACTTGTATTTATCGATTCTCCTTCAAGTTTGATTGTATCTCCTGCCTGGAGTGAGTTTTATTGTTCAAGGGAAATAGTCATTTTGACAGTTTCTCCCTCTCAACCACGCTATTATGACGTCACCACATATACGCTCTCTTAATACCAGCGTATTATACTCCATTTCATACTCATTAACATTAAACGTGAATCTTCTAAGAATATGGTGAACATCTCATGTACTTGTTCCACAAAAACTACCATTACCATTCAGCCTTCATTGCACAAACTCTGACTTCAAATACTCAAGATTACTTCAAATAATAGTTGGAAATTAATAAAAAAAAAATATACAAATTAAATTGAAAACCAGGGTCTTTGATCCACAGTGGGTTTTACTGGTAACATAATGGACAGTGCTAAGTTGTCTAAGTGAGATCTTCTGTTTTTGCAGAGATCTGCCTACAAACCTAACCTAACCTAATGTGAAAACCCATTATTTTAAGAACTTTAATTGTAAGTGTACCAAATTAGTTTCAAAATGTCAGCAGAAAAATTACAGTCAAGAGTAGTGAAAATCGCTGAGAAATAAAAATAAAAATATTTAAAAATTAAAAAAAAATTAAATGTTTATTTTCGAGTTGTTTCATAGAAAAACCCAACCAAAACTAAACGCCCTACAAACAATAAAAAATATAAAAAAATAGAAAATAATAATTTCGAAATTTAATTGCATACTTTTAGGCTGAAATTACCGAATTTCTTTACTTAAAAAGAAAAAAAAAACATTATAAGAATGTCTGAAATATTTAATTAAAGGTTAATTGAAATGTTAAAATAAAAAATAAAATTAAATGAGTTTAGTTTAAACAACTACAGCAAAAGCGAAGATCGAAATAACTAAGTCGTTATCAATTAAACAAAAAAAAAAACAATATTAAATAATGAAAATTAAAATAAACTATACATTTTAACTTAAACTAATTAATAATAATTATTATTGACTATCAAATGTATCGTTAACACAGTAATACAACAACTCATCCGTAAACTGTTAAAACTCCCTAATTAATTTAAAGTAGAGCTACCAGGTCAGTTAAATATAAAAAAAAACAATAAAATATAAACCAAATAATTGCTGAAATTATAAAAATTAAGTAATAAATAAGCTTATAAAAGAAAAAAGTTAAAAAATAATAATAAAATGAAACTTAACAGAAGAGAAGTCAAGGAGAGAATCCATATAAAGTAAAAATATATAAATCACTTATATATAAACGAAAGCGCTTGTTTGTGTAATATATATATACATATTACACATACTCACACACATTTTAGAATGGTATTAAATACGAGTACACTAAAATAGAGAAAGATATAAACTAAAGAAAATACTAATTAAAAGAAACACTAAAATAAAAAACAAAATAAATATGATTATAAAACAGAAAAACACAAATAAAATGTAAACACACACAATTATAAGTTAAATAATGTGAAGAAATGTTATTATTCCGAAAATTCGATGAATTATTAAAACACAATGGCATAAAAAAACAAAGAGTTGCATTTTCAATACGTTCGCTCCAGTCAATTAAGTGGTTACATGGGTTTCGTGGGTTCAAAAAATCTTTTTTTTATATATATTTTGCTTATTACTTTCGACAACTTCTCAAGAATATTATCCTAAATTTTCGGAATATAGCCTTTGGAAGATGTGCGCCCCAAAGTCAGGTGTTATTGTTACTCAAAACTTCAAACGCGTTTTTCTCGGAACCGTGCTTTCAAAGTCTGTAGTCAAATGTTCTCGAAAACTACTCAACCGATCTTGATGAAATTTTGCTTAGGTGTTCGAGATACAATTAACACGAGCTTGAACGAAAGATTTTTTTCTTTTTTCAATTAAACTATTAAAAAAAATGGTAAGCAAATTTGTCCGAAATTTTAATTTTTTTGGAAAAATGTCTGCCAAAATTCCAATTTTTATTTTTTTGTCTTTCCTTTGTTCAAGCACGAGTTTATGGTCGTACCTAAAACACTTATTATTATTTTTTTTTTTTTTGGATGATTTTGTCGGGAGTTATGCCGACAGCGCGAACGCACCTTTTTCCCGAGCGGTCACCGGAAATGACGTCACAATGGGGAAGTTTCAATTTTTTTTGGAAAATTTCAGAAATTATTCTTTAAATATGTATCTATAAGATAAAAAAAAGTTTGAATTAAATAAATAATTTTTTTTTATATAAAAAAAAAATATTGAAAATAGGCTTTTTTTCACCCCCTTAAGGAAATTAAATGTGAATATGAGGCATAGTTTTAGTCGCAAAAACGTTGATGAGGTTCACTTATGCTTAAGAACATAGGGCGCTGTTGATGCGTATTGATTTTTGATTTTATCGAATATTTCGCGGTTAGGCTATTTACAATTGATTTGTGTGCTGTTATAGCATAAATTTAAATAGTTTTAGCACGAGTTGTTCGATCTAGTTCATTCACTGATAAGTGATTTAAGCCGCCTCTATATGGATAATGGATTTTTGCGTTGACTATTTATTGACTTGCTTTAATTTTCCAGACGACATGTTTCTAAATTTTTGTCTAATTTAATAACACGCAATTTAAATCAATTCAACTTTCAGTTAATCAACAAGTGATTCACCACCAGCTTCGTCGGGTTATCTTAAATCAAAATCCAAAAATAGAGAAACCAGTTTTCTTGAATTGTGAGCTGTTGACAGACTTTGGGAATTCCCCAAACAAAAATAGTACAGAGCAGAGACTAACAAATTATTTAGCGGCAGTATCCGGTTAATTTAGTAAAGACCAAATGTGGAAACAAAAGTTTTTTGTCTCAGTTTTTAGTAAAAAATCTTTGTTTTGTAGTAAATTAATTATTCGAATGAGCAATGTATAACTTTTACAGTTACTTTTTGCCATTTAAAGAATTCTTAATTTTGTAATAGAATCTCTGCACCTCTCTTTCCTTAGAAATATGTTAAAAAGTTATCTCCTTTGCTAGATTGTTTGAGGATGACGTAAGGAACTTTTATTGGTAATGGCATATCAGAGAAGGGTATAAAATACGTTATGTGAAATGAAAATCTATTGATTCTTATATCTTCTTTCAATATTTAAACGAATTATCAATATTATAATACCACTTTTCACAAGTCTCTTTTGAGTTCAACTTTACACCACCAAGGGCGTTCGCCATGGACAGGTACAGGTGGTAATCACTTGGCGCTATGTCCGGGCTATACGGTGGATGCGATAAAACCTCCCATCCAAACCCCCGTAGCTTCTGATGAGTCATCAACGGAGTGTGTGGTCTGTCGTTGCCTTGGTGGAACACTACACCCTTCCTGTTGGTCAATTCTGGACACTTCTGTTCGATCGTCTGCTTCAAGCGGTCCAGTTGTTCGCAGTAGATGGTAGAATTAAGCGTTTGCCGTATGGGAGCAGCTCATAGTGGATGATCCCCTTCCAATCCCACCAAACACACAGCAAAACCTTATTGGCCGTCAATCCCTGCTTGGCCACTGTTTGTGACGATTCACGATGGCCCTCGGCCACGAACGTTTCCGCTTGATATTGTCGTATGTGATCCATTTTTCGTCGCCAGTCACCATCCGCTTCACAAATGGGTCGACTTCCTTCCCTTTCATTTCAGCAGCATATCGCATTCGTCGATTCGGTCCAGAAGGTTTTTTTGCGTCAAATCATGCGGCACCCAAACATCAAGCTTTTTGGTGTATCCAGCCTTCTGCAGATGGTTTAAAATGGTTTGGTGACTAACTTCCCAACTCCTGGGTGATGTCACGAGATGCCACATGTCGGTCTAACTCGATGTTTTCCATGATTTGATCGGTATTCGTCGTCACAGGTCTTCCGCCTTATCCATGGTGTCAATGAAGCATCAATCTTGGATAACCACTTCTCAAACTTAACTAATGAGGTATTAACGATATTCACAAGAGCTTCCTAATCTCAAAAATGGGTAAAGTTACTCTGCTAAGGAAAAGGCATGCCAGATTTTCGTGGTATTTATCTCAAAGGTACGTATACTTACCTCACCAAACCTACCATCTATGCTAAATTAAAAATCATTTCATTTTTTGCTTCCATTAAATTTTTATTTTTACTTGATTTTTTGGTAATTTACTTTTATCAGTGTGTGTGTGTGTGTTTTAAGTATAGATATAACTAGTTATACTTCGTTCAGACATGCTTTTCGAGTTTAATTTTTCATTATATTTTTGTTTACTCTTTCATTACATTTAATTCTTCATTATTGTTATTTCAAATCTTCGCCACTTACTGCTTCAAGTCAGTTCTGCATGCGTTCTTATTATTATTTTTATTTCATGCATCGTCCGTTTATTTTTTATCTCACATATAAATAATCATCTTCAAATATTTTGTTTATAGCTAAACAACATGAATTTTGATTTTGCTTGATTTTGCATGATTTTTTACTGCATTTCTTCTTCTTGCTTTTCATTTCTTATTGTTCTGTCTTCATTTTGGGTTCTTCAGTTTGTATATTTATGATTTCTTTATAATTGTTGCTTCTTCTTTTTCACAAATAACATAAATCCTTCTACTTATTAAATCTTATTTAGTGCTGCCTTGTTAAGACTTATTGAATTCAAAGTTTTTAGGTTAGGTGTTGTTAGTATTCAATATATTATATTGTTGATGTTTTATAAGACCGTTATTTTTGGTTTCAACAATTTGTAGGTTCAGTAGTTAACCAAACATTTTTGGTTCTTTGGTAGGTTTTAATTTTGTTTTGTGTGGAAAAAAAAAATATTTTGAAAAAATTTTTCTAAAATTGGTTTTTGAAATTTTTTTGTTCTTTGGTAGATATTATTTTATTTTTTGTGAAAAAACAACACATTTTGAAAAAATTTTTCTAAAATTGGTTTTTGAAATTTTTTTGGTTTTTTGGTAGATTTTAATTGTAAAAAAAAAAAAAACATTTTGAAAAAAATTTCTAAAATTGGGTTTTTGAAATTTTTTTGTGCTTTGGTAGATTTTATTTTTTTTTTTGCGAAAAAAAAAACATTTTGAAAAAAATGTCTAAAATTGGTTTTTGAAATTTTTTTGGTTTTTTGGTAGGTTTGAATTTTTTTTGTGAAAAAACAACACATTTTGAAAGAAAATTTCTAAAATTGTTTTTTGAAATTTTTTTTGGTTTTTTGAAAAAAAAAATATAAAATCGGTTTTTGAAATTTTTTTGGTTTTTTGGTAGATTTTAATTTTTTTTGTGAAAAAAAAAACATTTTGAAAAAAATTTCTAAAATTGGGTTTTTGAATTTTTTTTGGTTTTTTGGTAGGTTTGAATTTTTTTTGTGAAAAAACAACACATTTTGAAAGAAAATTTCTAAAATTGTTTTTTGAAATTTTTTTTGGTTTTTTGAAAAAAAAAATATAAAATCGGTTTTTGAAATTTTTTTGGTTTTTTGGTAGATTTTAATTTTTTTTGTGAAAAAAAAAAACATTTTGAAAAAAATTTCTAAAATTGGGTTTTTGAAATTTTTTTGTGCTTTGGTAGATTTTATTTTTTTTTTTGCGAAAAAAAAAAACATTTTGAAAAAAATGTCTAAAATTGGTTTTTGAAATTTTTTTGGTTTTTTGGTAGGTTTGAATTTTTTTTGTGAAAAAACAACACATTTTGAAAAAAATTTCTACATTTGGTTTTTGAATTTTTTTTTTAGTTTTCCATAATTCATGTTTTTCAGTTCCAATTTTGTTAAGTCTCAAGTAATTAATTAGCACAGGATTTGTTCAATTATCGAAATTTTATTCGTTGTTGTTTCACTTTAACAGTCTGGCTTTCGTTTTTTTACTACAGCTCTAGGGAAACATTTGAAAACTTGGTGCTAGAAACACATAAGTCCAAATTATATATTTTATTCCATCAATTCAGTGCTTAAACTTTTATTTGTCTTTTAAATTGTTTAATTTCTTTAATGATGCTTTTCAATTGCATACAATTTATGCAAGTAGTACGGATTTTTATAAATTGAGTGTATATATATTTTTGTAATTTTGTTGTCTTTGAATTTTCGAAACAATTAAGTTTCATATCTTGTTAATTTTCTTTTATTTTATTTTTTAATTAATCATATTTTTTACCAAGAGTTTTTTTGTATTTCTTTGTTTGTTTGTTCCTCTCAGTTTTTGTTTGGTTTTGTTTAGTTTATTTTTTCTATTTTGTTCACAGTACAGTTCTTTGCTTCCCTTATTGTTGTTTAATTTTTTATTATTATCCATTTAGCACTACTTATATATTAATTTATTTAAGTATGTATGTATACGCATAACTACGGTTTTTAGTATATTTTTAATAGCCTTCTTTTACTAATTTGTTTGAGTTTTAGTAATATTTTTGATTTGAGTTGTGTGATTTGAGATGTTTTTGGTGGTAATATGACAATTATATCTTGTTTTATACTATTTGTTATTGTTCATTAAGGGAGAGTGTGTTAATTGAGTGTTAATTAAGTGTAAATTAAGGGTTTCACAGTATATTTATTTTTCTATAATAAGGACTTTATAGAACAGTTATAGAAAAAACGTAAGTGGAAGTGTTGAAAATATTGTAAGTAGAAGTTGGTCTCAATAAACATTTCAAACAGCCACTTAATTGAGTCAATTAGTGAATTGTCGACATTAATATGATAGCGTGCTTGCTAATTGCCTCATTTCAGTGACTGTCTATAACGCCTTCATTAAAGTTATAAAAGAAATAATAATTTTGACGCAAAAATATTGTTGAAATTTGTTTTTGTTTCCGAGTATTATTTCATATTTAGAAAAAATTAAACTTTTTATTTTTCTTCTAACAGTTTCTCCTAAACTCCTTCTACAAGTGCCAGACAATTGACTTTTTTCATTTGTTTTGTATAAACACCCTTTTTTCTTAATTATTTTTTCTGCATTTCTTGCTCATTGTTGTTTTTATACACTCTTTTTCTTCAAAATTTTATTATTCAGTTTTTTTATTTTTTTTTTTAATTTTGCCTCACTGTAATGCGTATAACATTTACTACATTAATTTAGTAAATATATATAATTTATTACAATTACTCATTTATTTATAATTTTTAGATTTTGATATGGACGAGATTGTGCATTTCAGTATGACAGTTTGTTTTTTTTCCAAATTTTTACTGTAGTTTAATTATATGATTTAAATATTAAAAAAAAAAGACACGCGAAGCTCATGAAAGCTTTGAAGTTTTAAAATCATTTATTCCAAATAAAGTAAAGAGAAAGATAAACAAATTATGACAGCTTCAAATGTGAAGGAAGCAAGCTTTCGGCGCTAAAACTGCTAAGCGAGCTTAATTGTTAGTGAAAGCTGCTAGAGGCAGCTTTAAATGTAACGGCAGCAAGATTTCAGCGCTGCAACTGCTAAGTGAGCTTAATTGTTAGTGAAAGCTCGCAGTGAAAGCTGCTTGAAGTTCACGTTTTGAAGCAAACTTGAAAAACTATTAAATGTAAATAAAACTTTTCAAAAATTAAACGCAATATTACATTTATTTAATTTACTGCCATCACTTGATTTGCCTTAAGAGTTTTCGTTGATTAGCCTTTCATAATTTTTGTTTTCATAATTTTTCATTTTTGTGTTTTTTCCATTTGGTTTTCAGTTTGTTCTTTAATTTTAATTTTAATTTTGTTTTATACGCATGTATAGTAAATATGAATATATGTATATATATATATATATTTATATTTATATGTATATTGCAATAAATATTTATTATTAATATACTTATGTATGACATCTACTGCATGCTACGGACACTGAGAGAGTGAGAAATTTGTTAATTTGTTTTGTTTTTTTTTTGTTTGTTTGTTGCCATTTATTGTTGCTTAAAAAGTTAAAAATGTTCATTCATTTATTGGTTTTAGCTTTCGTTTTGCTTCACAAAACTACCTACATTTTTACGCATGTATAGTTATAATATTTGTTCGTGTTTTCTTCCTTGTTTCTTTGCCTTGCTCTAACGCTAACTTTGTCTGCCTTAACACACCACTCTCTTACTTTTTATTACAATTAAATTTTGTATTACCCATATAATAAGTAAGTATGTATATATATTTTATTTGTGTTCTATTTTATTTATCATTAATATTATTATTTGTAGTTTGCATTTTTGCTGAGTATTTGTTTTTGGTTTTTTTTAGAAAAGGCAAAAATTTGCATGAGCTTTCGCACACGCTTGAAATTATTTACATAAATACATTTAATAAACCAGATTTCATACATACATATCTACACTTAGTAATAATTTTTCATATATAATTTGCATGCTTTACGTTTAATACGTTTAGTCTTTTTTGTTTGTAAGTGTTACCAGAGTAATTTGTTTTTGTTTTTTTTTGCGATTAAAATATATTTTCTGAATTATTAATATCAATATTGTTTTTGCAATTTCGTTGAGTCGCGACGGTTGCATTTTTTTAGTGTAGAGCTTTCACTAACAAAGCTCGCACTTGCATTTCTTGTGCACAGAATTTATTAAGTACTAATATAGAATTGGTGAAATTTTAGTAGAAAGTAAAATGAGTGAAAGCTTTAAACAATTTGTGATAGCATACACAATATTTTCCGTCTGTTGAAATGAAAGTTTTGTATTGAAATGTGAAAGTGTAATTGTGAAAGCTTAAATAAAATGTGAAAGCTTGCCGAAAGTAGCAAATTTGAGCTTTTTATAAGTTTAGAATATAAAAAATGATTTTGAAAGCTCAAATAAGATGTGAAAGCTTTCCGAAAGTAGAAAATTTGAGCTTTTTATAAGTTTAGAACATAAAAAATAATATTGAAAGCTTAAATAAGATGTGAAAGCTTGCCGAAAGTAGAAAAATTTAAGCTTTTCATAAGCTTAGAATATAAAAAATGATATTGAAAGCTTAAATAAGTTGTGAAAGCTTTTTGTGAGCTTAAAATTTTAAAAATATTTTTGAAAGCTCAAATAAGATGTGAAAGCTTGCCGAAAGTAGAAAAATTTAAGCTTTTCATAAGCTTAAAATATAAAAAATAACACGCAAGCAAATATTTCAGTTCGAAGTCTGTAAGCTTGCTCACTAAAGCAAGCTGGCATCTAAATAAATAAGAAATGAGTTAAAGCTTAGCGTGGTTTTCCTAAAATTGTACGCCCAAACACTAGCCGTTTATTAGAACTATTTTTTGTTTCTGATTATTTATAATGGCACAACTTTTTTTTATTTTCTCTTACTAAAATTATGCTCTCTTATTTCTAATTTGTTTTATTTGTCTGTTTATCTATACCTTCTACTGCTCTTGCCTTTATACTTAAATACTAAACACTTGCTTTAATTATTATCAGTTAATATTTTCAATGTACACACAGATTAAATTTAAAATTCTAAAGACACACCGAGAAATGTTTGTTGAACTTGTTGGTTATTATCTTATTTATATATCTATATTTGAAATTTTAATAATATATTACTTACGACTAGTATGTGCATTATCTTCCAATAACTAACAAAATCCTACCTAACTGGGAAATTTTATAAGATGCCTATACATATGTGTCTATTTGCAGGTGTTTGTATTTATGAGTGTTGACTTAATACTAAGTAGAGCTTTTCGAAAATAATAAATAATGAATATCAATACTTAAATTAGTCTTCAAAAGTTTAAAAATGTGAAAATAGAATAGTATATGAAAAATAAATAAAATATTTTTTTATAAAAATATTATATGAGCGTATTGGTGGAAAAGCTTTTTGGGTTTAGAAAAAAGCTTCAATATTACATTTTATAAAGTTTTTGGTAATATTAATATTAGAAAGAACTTCGTAATCATCATACAATTGCAGTTATAACAGTTGAGCTTTCGAAAGCTCCTAAGCATGTTCATAATAGTCAGAGATCCAAAACTACTGTAATGAATATCGCTCAAAAAAATATCAAACAGAACACTTCTGGAATATTGACACTTGTCAATTTCTTGTTGACAGTTGCTAAATGGCCGTGATTTTGTATTTATTACAGCTTGCTTGCTATAATGGCAGCTTTTCGAGCGCTTTTGGCTAGCTTAGCGAATTTGCATGTACGCACGTATTTGATCGTTGATAGTTGGCAGCATTCACTTGGCCGTGGTGATATTTTCTATTGAAAGCTTTTTGTTAAAAAAGCTTCAGTGGCGGTGTTATAGAGCTCAATTGGCTTCGAAATGTCATCAAAATTTTTTCGAAAATATTATTTTTAGTGAAATTTTGATTTTGGTTTGGTGTATTCACTTTAATGTTAGTGCTAAGAAGACATAAGACATTTATGCTTTTAGTTTTTATTATCAAGCTGTGAATGTCTTAGTGGGTTCATGAAATTTGGCTAATATTTATTGGATGAGCATATGTATATCTTAAAAGAGAAAAACTATTATGTGTACTATCAAAATATTAAATACCAAAAAATTCGATACCAATGATTTCGAGTACTAGTTAGTAAAATAAAACACTGTTTGCTGGTTTAGCGCCTAAAAGTATGCACTTAAAAATGTTGTAACCCCTTACCATGGAGCTTTCACTTTCGTATTGTAGCATATTTTATGAAAGCTTCACACTTTTTTGTTCAAAATTGGTTCCTGACAATATTTTAGCATACTTTTAGGCGCGCAGTAGAAAATTTTCCATATTCATTATTACTGAACATTGAAAGCTTAAAATTTGGTTAACATAATTTCGAGTTTTTTATGAAAATTTTCATATTTCGGTTTCCAAATGCAATTATTTATTTTCTAGCATTCTAGCATAGCTTTTAACAGCTGTTCCAATTTTGTACCGATTTTTTTGAAAATTTTTTAAAAAATTTTTAATTTTTCAAAAATGAAAGCCGTTGTTGTAGCGAAATAAAAGCACAACAAAACAATGTAAGTTATGTACGAGTATGAGACGAAAGATGAGCGCTGAAAGGAAAACACATAAGTCGAATATAGCTAATCGAAAATCATAAATAAAAAACACAAAGTGATTTTTTTTGCAACATAATATGTTTTTTTTTGTTTTATTTAATTTTTTTTGTGTTGTAATTTGGTTTTTTTTTTTTGTAATTTTTGTTTATATATGATTTTTATATATTTTTTTTGCTGTAGTTTCACAATTTATGTTTTTTGTTTTTGTTGTATTTTATAATGGTAATGAAAATTAGTTGTTGAAGCCTAGTTTTGTGTTGTTGTGTGCTGCTGCCGCTGATTTGTTGTTGCTATTATTGTTTGTATATATTGAATATTTGTATGTTTGTTTGGCTTACGCACACAACAACAATGAAAAATTTGAAAATTTGTTATTAATACATAATAATGATAATATTTGTTTGTAATACAATAACTAAGTTAAATTTGTTAATAGTAATTAATTGAATAAATTGGAAAAATGCCTACATAATCACGCGCACGCGCACTCACATACAAATACAAATTGTTTGATACTCTACATAACTTCATAACTTCATAACTTCATATACATATATATATATATACCTACTAAATTACAATATACATACATAACTCTTTAATCATCATCATTATTAATACAATATATTTTTATAAAACAAACAACTAATACATACAGTACACATTAGAATTACTGTTACTATTACTAACCGCATGTAGTAAAGTGAAAATTTGTTAAACGCTAAGTGAGAGAAACATTTGTGTTTTTTTTTATTTGTTAAATATATATATAAATATATATTATATATATATATATATGCATGTATTAGAGTTTAATATTTGTTTTTTTAATGTTTAATTTTTACTTTTTGCTCTGTTCATATATATATATATCGCTAGTGTATATATATATTTTTTTTTAATTACATATAGTATATTTGTTTGTGTTGTTTATATGTGTGTGTAATAGTTGCATGCGTGTAAGCATTTGGGGCGTGTTTGGAAGTGCTGATGCAGCTGCGCTGTAGCTGTTTTATGCATAACAATGACGCTAAGTACACTGTGTGGCATAGGTATGATGACTGGCAAAAATGTTTGAATTTCTTTTTAATTATTTAGAAAAAAAATTAAAAATAATTTTATTTATTTTTATTGCAAATTAAGTGGAAAATTTCATAAAAAAATTTCATAATTTTATTTTCAAAAAATTTGAATCTAAAAAATTTTTTAATAAAATATAATTAAAATTAAAAAATAAAAACAATAGTTTAAAAAATCCTTTTAATTTTAAAAAATTTGGACTTAATAAAATTTTTAAATTAATTAATTCAAATTAAAAAAAATTTATTTAAAATTTTAATATAAAATTTTTTAATAAATTAAAAAAAAATTTAATATTAAAACAAAATTTAAGCAGCTTATAGCATTTTTGGTGCAATTTAAATTTTTGATAGAAATTTTTTAATACATTTTTTTATAATTAATTATTTAGAAAAAAATTAAAAATAATTTTATTTATTTTTAATGCAAATTAAGTGGAAAATTTCATAAAAAAATTTAATAATTTTATTTTTAAAAAATTTGAATCTAAAAATTTTTTTAATAAAATATAATGAAAATTAAAAAAAAAATAAATTAATTAAAAAAAAATTATTTTTGACATAAAAAAAATTTGACCTTAAACAATTTTTTAATTAAATATAATTAAAATTAAAAAAAAAATATATATAAAAAAAAAATTTTTTTATATAAATTGTAATTGTAATTAATATATAAAAATAATTTAATTTATTTTTATTGCAAATTAAGTGGAAAATTTCATAAAAAAATTTAATAATTTAATTTTTCAAAAATTTGAATCTAAAAAATTTTTTAATAATTAATTAAAATTAAAAAAAAAAATAAATTAAAAATAACTTTTAAACTAAAAATATTTTTTCAAATTAGACAATTTTTTAATTAGCTATAATTAAAATTAAATTATTAAAAAAAAAATTAATTAAAAAAAAAAATTAATGTAAAAACAAAATTTAAACAGCTTATAGCACTTTTGTTGTAATTTAAATTTTTGATAGAAATTTTTAAATATTTTTTTTTTATAATTAATTATTTAGAAAAAAATGAAAAATAATTTTAATTTATTTTTATTGCAAATTAAGTGGAAAATTTCATAAAAAATTGTAATAATGTTATTTTTCAAAAATTTAGACTTAAAAATTTTTTTAATTAAATATAATTAAAATTAAAAAAAAAATTAATGTAAAAAATTAATTTAAACATTTATTTTAATATAAATTTTTTAATTTAAAAAAATTAATATAGAAACAAAATTTAAGCAGCTAATAGTACTTTTGTTGTAATTTGAATTTTTAAATAATTTTTTTTTTAATATACATTTTAAATAAATATTTTAATAAAAAAAAAAATTAATCTAAAAATAAAATTTAAGCACGCTTATAGCACATTTGTTGTAATTTTCACTTACAAACTGCTTTACTTTATGCCTTAAACAAGCAGACTTCCATTTTCCACACAGCGCCTGCGCATATGCTACACTGCACTGCGCACCTCAAAACACCAACAACGCTTAGACAGCGCACGCTTCCTACTAAAGTGCTAGATGTTTTTTGTTTTGAGTTTTTTGTATTTTCAAGTTTAGTTCATTTGCTGCACTAACAAATCTATGCAAGTAGTTTAATTAATTATTATTTTTTTTTTGTTTTCTTCTTTACAGTTATGTATTTATATATAAATATTTAGGTGTGTATGTATGCATTTAATTTGTTGTAATTTCATATTCTAAGCTTTAATAAATTAATTTGAATAATTGTTATTCAATCACATGGTGGGATAATCGTTAAATATTATTTTAACAATTGTTTTTGTTGTTGTTTACTTTACTTTAATTAATAATTTAATTGCTACATTTTTACATTTACATTTAAATACATTTACAGTTATATTTATATATATATTTGTTAGCTGTTAGCTAAATATGTGAAAATTTGTTGTTTGTTGTTGTTGTCTATAGGCTTTTATTACAACAAAGTATAGAATTCTTACATTTTTTTCTTATTGTTGCTGCTGTCTGCGGTTTCTGTTTGTTGTTGTGGTAGTGATTATTATTTATTTTAAATTTTTTTTTATTGTTGTATTGCATACATATTTACTACACTGTTAAGCATAATTAAATTTTTGATTTTCGTTTATTTTTGCTTTGCTTTGTTATGCTGTGTTGAGTAAGTTCTACATTGTAACGGTAATTTAATAATATTTTTTTTTTTTGTAATGCTATTAGGCTATTGTTTTTTGTAGTTGCCGGCGTATATGTATGTATTGATATAGAAATATTTTTTGCTACTAGTTGTTGCTGTCGTTAGTTTATTGTTTTGTTTTGTTGTATTAGTTTTTTTGAATTTTGCATTTATTTTAACGGTAAAAGCGAGCGTGTACATTTAAAATTATATTTTTTCTGCATTTTGCTGGCTATTTTCGGCATATTTTTGTTGACAAATATTTTCTGTTTCGGTTTCTGTTTTTGTTTCTGTTTCTGTTTCTGTTTCTGTTTCTGTTTGTGTTGTAACGATTTTATTTTTTCTTCAACTAGCTTAAATTGCGCTTAATAAACATTTTTCGTTCGTATTCGAAACTTTAAAAACACATATACTATTTATTATTATTACATAGACATAGATAAGTTCGGAATATTGTAAAATACTACTAATTTTAGTTTTGCAGCCATTTATTGTGTTTTTTTTTTTAATTTTTTGTTAAATACATTATTTTTGTTTTGTAATTTTTTTACAGTTATTTTCTTCTTCTGCTACTGCCTGCTATAACACACTTGCTTAATATTTTCCTTAACTTCATTGCACATTTCATGCTTGATTTGTTGTTGTTCTCTTATTGTTTTACAAAATACTTTGAGGAGCACTGGACGTGATAGTTTTTTTTTTGTTTTTTGTTTAAGCCTATTTTGTTTGCTAAAAAAATTTTATATGTTAAAAATGCGTAATATGAGAATTTAATTGTGTTTTGCTTTTCTATTTAAAAGATATGGAGAATGTTGTTGCTTACAAAATACATTTTTAATAATATTATTTTTTTTATAAATTATTTATTTTTATTACAATTATGTAATACGGCAAATTAGTGGATATTTTAATTAAAGCAAATATTCAAAGCAACAAAAACACACTGAAAGCGCATTTTTGTATTTTTTTTTTTTAATTCAAACTCTAATTATTAATGAACTATTTATTGCAACACATAAAGCTTTAATAAATTGCAATTATTAATTAATATTAAAAAATATTTTACTTTTATTTTTTAAATTATTTTTTTTATAATAATTTTAATAAAAATAAGTTTGCTTTTTTATATAAAAAATATTGTATTAAGTGCGTTTTCGTGAATTTATTAATTTACATTTAACAGTTTATACAGCGAAAGCACAAAATTCGGAAATTAATTATAATTTAGTGTAATCTTGAACTTTAATCAATTTATTTAATTTTCAAATTATTTCAAATAATAAAAATTTAAATTTGTTACATTTATAAACTGAAGCTTTCACTTAAAAAGGCGCATGAAAGCTGCCAAGCATGCCAAAACGTCGCAGCTTTGCAGTGCTTTCGTCCAATTGTAGCATGAAAGCTTTATTGACAACGCTTTCGCATGCTCTTTGCAGCTTTCACTTTAAAATTTTGAAAGCTTCAAATGAAGTTTGCAAATTATCAGTTAAAAGCTTTTTTGTTTTTACTTTTATTTTTTGTTTAATTTATACCACAATCACTAGGCCTAATTATTTTACTTTAACTTTTTGTTTTTTTTTCTTCAATTATTAAATAGATCACATTCATGGTTCTATTTTTCGCATTTCTTTACTTAATTCACATAAAATTTTTAATTTTTTTCTCAGTTATTACGTAATTATGTATGTCTGTATGCGTGCTGTTGTATTGTAATTGTTTGTTGTTGTGTTTTGGTCTGTATGTATGATTCATATGTATGATCTATATTTGTATGTATGAAAGTATGTTTATTTTTGTTGCTGACCCAAGTGCGTGCTTTCATAAAAAATGGAAAATAATTTCAAATGCCTAACGTCTAAATAATTTTATAATTGGTATGCTATAAACTAAGATTTGAAATACCATCAATACTTAGAGACATTTCAAATTGGAGATCTTTTGCAAAATGTTGGGTTAGTATAAAAAAATATGAATTAAAAATGTTTTAGAGTATATACATAATATTTTTTTTTTTTTGGAATTTTAAGTGAATTTTGAAGGGGGTGACGTATATTTTATACGCAAGTTAGAGCTTTAATGAAGTTAAAGTAAGCTTTCACTAGATTTCAAAAGCTTCAAATTTCATAGCAAGCTTTCACTTAAATTTCAAAAGCTTCATATTTCATATAGAAAAAGTTTGGTGAAAGCTTTATTTTTTTAATTTTGAGTGCGTTTTGAAGGCTTAATGAACTTAAAGTAAGCTTTCACCTTATTTCAAAAGCTTCAAATTTCATTTAACTTACATTCAAAAGCTTCAAATTTCATAGCAAGCTTACATTTACATTCAAAAGCTTCAAATTTCATAGCAAGCTTTCACTTAAATTTCAAAAGCTTCAAATTTCATTTAGAAAAAGTTTGGTGAAAGCTTTATTTTTTTAATTTTGAGTGCGTTTTGAAGGTTTAATGAAGTTAAAGTAAGCTTTCACCTTATTTCAAAAGCTTCAAATTTCACCTGGAGAAAGTTTCGTGAAAGTTTTTGTAAGCATTAAAATGAGTTTGAAGAAAAAAATTTCGAGTGTATTTCTCTTGTATATTTTTACTTTAAAACATTTATGAGATCAATACTGCTAATGGTAGAAGTAAAAAAAGTGGTAAGTTACTTTAGAAATTTAAAAATTATCAAAAAATTACTGGTTGGTATGTAAAAATTTTACAAAACAATTTAATTAAATTTGAAGAGTTATAAGCGAATTGAAGATTATTGTTAGCTTAAAAATTTAATTTAATTTTAGTTTAGTTGCAAAAAAAATGTTTTCGCTATATTTGACATTAGAAAAAAGTATGGAATTTTTAATAAATCATCATAAACTAATATAATATTATTAAAATATTAAAATTTAACAAATAAAAAATTGCCTTGAGTACATTAATTATACTAAAATACCGAAAAGTAATTGCCCCCTTACCCCCTTCGCTTAAACTAAGTCAAAATCAAATGCCTGCTTTTTGCCGTCAGTGTGTCTGTTAGATGCATGTATGTATGTTCTTGTGTGTTATTGTTGTTGTTATTATTATACCTTAACTAATTTACTTACAATTAACTGTTTGTTTTGCATTACGAACTAATTTATTTCTCTTTACACTAACTAATATTATATCATATATGTAGCTGTAGGTGTTTATTTGTGTGTGTGTATGTATGTATGTGTTTATTTATGTATGTTTGTATGTATTTATGTGTTGTGTATTTTCCCTTACATAACTATAACCATTAATTACTAATACATTACTATATAACACAGATGACTTTATCTTTTGCTTTCATTTCTTACACGCCTTGCCTGCTCGCGAATTTCCTTCCCATATGTATTTTTTTTTGTTTTTGTTTTTGTTAAACATATTATTTATATATTTGTTTTTTTACATTTCCCCCCTCTGCTCAATAAATAAATACACACCCCTCCTGTACCAGTTTAACAACCTATGCCTTCGTTTTGCACTCCTTATTGATTTTCAGTTTTCGGACCTGCACACAGACTACCTTACTAATTGTAATTTGTTTGGTTTTTGTCCTGTGCTGCTACGTTTGTTTTCACTTCATTTTGACGATTTGTTTGCTGCTGCTTCAGCCGTTTTTGTTTTTGGTGCTTACAATATAATTTTTAGTTTTTAAATTTTTGTTTTTGTCTTTGTTTGCGGCTTATAAAAAAGTTTGATTCTCTTCTCATTTGCTTACATTTATGCTTGTGTGTGATTATATTGGATTATACTGTTGCTATTGGAAATCTATAGTTTTGCTAGTAGAGTAGTTCAGAGTTGATTTTTTATTTTTTATTTTTGTTATTGTTGTATAGTGAAAATTATTATTTATTGTTGCTGTAGCTATTGTTGTTGTAATTTTGATTTTTCAAACTGTCTATTGTTTTTTGTAATATTTAGTTTGCTGTCTATTTGAACTGCTGATTTGCAGCAGTCTTTGAATTTATGCTGCCTACCCTTCTCATCTCCCCTTCACATTCTACTTCCTTGTTTACATATACATAATTGCTTAACTAGACTAAGAGCTACGCTACACTACTTGCGCTATACTACTACATACACGCATTTATATTGATTGGGTTTATTGTTTTTCTCATATATTTGTGTATGATTGTTGGTATGTGGTGTGTGAAAAAATTGTTAATGTGAAATTAATTTTTTTTGTTGTAATGTGTATGCAAACTAACGGTAATTTGTTTAATGAATGCCTAAAAAAATTAAAATAAATTAATAAATAAATATTTTGAAACTGTTTTTGACACGTTGAGATTTAATAGAAAAAAAATAAATTAATTAAAAAATGTTGAAATTCAGAATTTTACTTTTTAGCTTATAAATGAGTAATAAGAATAAAAAAAAAAATATTTTTTTAATGATCTAAAATGATTTTTGTGTGTCAAATGTTAAAATGATTAATATTTCGCATGTTAAGTAGCCTAAAAACTGTTTTATGGATCTTCACTTTTGCTTTTAATTATCAAATATATAACAAAGAATTACAAAAAACATTTTCCGAAATCTATAATACACTTCAGTCTTGCCATAAAATATGCCGAAATATAATTTATGATTAATATTTGTCAAATTATAAGTAAAGTTTTCAGTGATTTTTTGCGTTGTTGTTTGAATTTAGAATTTATTTTATTTTTTTTTTCAAATTTAATAAAGCTTTAAATAAATGATAATCAACAAATAATTATATAAAAAAAATTTTAAACCGTTTCTGAAGACCGTCACAAAGCAACAACTGGTGAGTATTAGCATTTGATTTTTCATTTCTGAGTTAATTTCTCTTTAATGAAATACAAAAACTGCGGTTGATGTTGAAATTCGAGTCTTTAAAAAATTATAAAATTTTTTTCATTTATTTTAATTTATAATAAATTTTTTTATTTAATTTTGATGAAAAAAATTAAAAAAAATAAATTTTGATGAAAAAAATTTAAAAAAAAGTTAGACGAAAAAAATTTTATTCGAAAATTTATTTTTTTTGGAAAATAAAAAAAAAAATCTAAAAAATTTTGATGAAAAAAATTTAAAAAAATTTTTTTTATGAAACAATGCATTTAAAAAATTTTAATAGAAGAGATGTATTCGAAAATTTATTATTTTGGAAAGTTAAAAAAAAGTCTGAAATAATTTTTTTGAATTTTGTAATATTTATTACTCCAAAAATTTGCAACAAATATTTATTTTTTGTTAAAATTTCTTTTAATGAAGAATAAAAAACTTTTAAAAACTATAAAATTATAAATTTTTTATTAATTTTTTTTTTTTTTAATTTTTTCATTGATAATAAAAAATTAATAATAAAAAAATTTAATAAAAAAAACTTTAATAAAAAAAATTTTGATTAAAAAATTTATTTAAAAATATATTATTTTGGAAAATTAAAAAAAAAATCTGAAATAATTTTTTTGAATTTTATAAATTTCTTTCAATAAAGAATAAAAAACTTTTAAAAATTATAAAATTTTTAATGATTCTTTTTTTTAATTTTTAATTTAATTATTAATAATAAAAAAATTGTATAAAAAAATTTAATAAAAAACATTGTAATTAAAAAATGTTATTTAAAAAAAAATTGTATTTAAAATATATTATTTGGGAAAATTAAAAAAAAAGCTGAAATAATTTTTTTGAATTTTATAATTTTTATTTTTTTTTTTTTCAAAAATTTACAACAAATATTTATTTTTTTGCTAAAATTTCTTTTAATGAAGAATAAAAAACTTTGGATTTTTAATTTTTTCATTGATTTTAATTTATGACAATTTTTTTTTTAATTTTAATGAAAAAAATTGTATTCGAAAATTTATTATTTTGAAAAATAAAAAAAAAATCTAAAAAATTTTGATGACAAATATGCAAAAAAAAAATGTTTGATGAAAAAAAATTTATTTAAAAATTTCATTTTATTTTTTCAAATATTTATTTTTTTGCTAAAATTTTCTTTTAATAAAGAATAAAAAAAAATACTAATAAATAATAAAATTTAAATAAATGTAAACTTTATAGACACAGAAACTCAACTGCCAACCGCTGCAATAGGTCACTAAGTTGACACTCATGCTTATACCTTAGTAATTGGACTCACTAGCGCATTTTCATTATTCTTTGATATCTCGAAACTATTGTGAACTTCAGCGTCTAATCAGCTTTTTCTTCGATTCTTATGTGGTTCTTTCATTGTTTCGCCGCAACTCAGCTGCAACACTTCCAGCACTCACACTGTTATTCTTTTACTTATTGTTGTTGTTGTTTTATAGACTTTAGAATAATTACTTTCAGCCAAAATTTTGAGAAAAAAACGAATAATAATAACAACAAAAACTGTTTTTTTTTCTTTGTAATTTGTGTTTATACCAATGTTAAATTGTTTTGTTTTTTTTTATGTTTTCTTTAAATTTAATTTAATCTTAATTTGTTTCTCTCTTACTACGAATTAGTTATCATTAATTAATATCACATCGACTTTGTTTGTTTTTGCGTTTTTGCATCGCATTTTCTTAAAGTTTTAAGAGTTTCTTATTTGCTTTTTTTTTGATTATTTTTTTTTCCAAAAAATTTTGTAGTTGTTTTTGTTTTTTGTTTTTTGTTTTTTGTTTTTTTGAAAAAAATCGCCATTAAATGTTCATTCATTGCATAGAAAAAGGAAATAAGTTAAACAGTTTGTTTGCCAGCCTGTCGCCATGCAGGCTTTCTAATTTGTTTGTTTTGTTGTTTTTGTTGTTGTTCACGTAATACTACCATAAATACAGTGTTGGACGCTGCCATAAGGCGTCCGTTGCTTTGTTATACTTTTTGTTGTTGTTTTTGTTATCAATTTTTTTGTTTTTGTTTGTGTTTTTGTTTTCTTTTATAAATTACAAATATTATCTTTGCTTCTTCACCTAAACGAATGCAGTCTTCCAAAAATAGTAGCCACTAATTTTACTGCTTCTCTTCTCCTCTTTGCTTACTTGCTCTGCTCTGCGCTGCTTTGTGTGTCAGCGTATGTGCACCGTTTATGCACATGCTTGTTGTTGTTTGTTTGTATTGTTTCTTTGTATGGTTGTGTGTGTGTATGTTTGTATGTATGTACTAACGCTGCACTAACGCTATGCGAATATATATGTAATTTGTCGGCAACGCAACTCGTGCGTTCTTCTTACCTCCTACTTCTACTCCACATCCTCCTCCTCCGCCTCCTCCTTCTTGTTTGCTTCACTATTCACCTTTTTCTTGAGTTTTCAGTCCAAATTAAGCTGCTGTTAACTGCATATGCAGTTACTGTTGTTGTTGTGGTTGTTGATATTTTCTATTGTTTATGTTGTTGTTGTTGTTGCTGTATTGTAATTAGTTTGTTTGCATTTTTCATTTTGCATTTGTTGCACTTTATTGTTGTATTTGTTTTTTTTTTGCTATATATTATTGTTGTTGTTGTTGCTATTACTGCGAAATTGTTGTTCGGCGTAACGAAAAGCGTGTGTTGTGGTCCAAGTTTATTTCATTTTCATTTTAATTGGGGGGATTTGTTGTGAAAACTGTGAGCACACTTCTCTTTCTCAAACACTTCCAACTCCTTTCGCCCCCTTGCCGTTATGCGTACGTTTTAGGTTTTCAGTTTTTCGTTTTTCTTCATTTTTTGCTTTTTTTGCATGTTTTTTTTTCTACTTATTGCCTCTTTCGACTTCTTCTTCTTCGTTTCTTTGTTTTGTGGTGTTCAGTTAAAATAATGAAATTCGGAGGGATTGTTGAGAAAGTAAAGTATTCTCGTTATGCGTTGTTCCTGGTTTTGTTGTAGTAATTGTTTGATGTTTGTCATCTTCTTTGTAGTTGTAGTTAAAGCCACGCCCATTTGATTATTTAAAGAAATCATAATAATAATAACATATATCTATATATGTATGTATGTGTGTTTGTTTGTATGTATAGCACATAAGTCTGCTAATTCTACGCAATTGACCAATTTCTGATGCCCTTCGTTCAAGGTCCTTCCATTTTGTTAGGTTAGGTTAGGTTAATTATTATTGTTGTAAATTTGTTGTTAATTTGGTGTGTGATTGCGCTGAGGGAGAATAAATGAGATCGCTGGATGGGTAATGTATGCATACATAAGTTAATAAAAAAAAAAGAATTCTCTCCTCTCGCAACCAAACCGCAGCTGGAACAAGCCTGCTTACGCGCACTAATCGCAGGAGTAGAGCTTGTTCTTGGTCAACGTGAAATCGGGGCTTATCAAAATGGTGTTGCTGCGTGTTAGGTTTCTGCAATGAAAGCGAGAGTTTGGTGTGACAATTTTTTATTAAGAACAGTTAAGAGAAAGCAGCTTTGAAAGCATACCAAATGTGCTACTTACTTGATAAACTGTGGCAACAGCGAAGTCCAGCCGCTCTTGTCCTGCTTCAGCGTGAGATACAGCTCGAATGTGGAGACAGTGCAGTCGTCCACTTTGAACGAGGCAATGCGTCTGTGGATTATAGAAAAGAGATGTGTGAGTATTGCACTTGCGTTGTTTTGAGGTTAGTTTACATTAATTGCAGTCCACGCACTCACCTCACATTGCTGGGCTCACACTCGAAATCGATGTACAGCGAGCAGCCGCGCACGCCACACGGTTCCCGCTCCGAAGCCTTGATTATTTCGGCCGCAATGCGCGGCATGAGATCATATGGCAGCGAGACTTCGGTGCAGTCCAGGTGGCGTTTCTTCGCATCCCGCAGCTCCGTCTGCACGCGCTGCGCCAGCTCATTGACCGCGGCTATATCGACGTCGGTAGTGGCGCTGCCGAAACAACTGCCCGACGTTGGCGAGCCGGTCGGTGTGATGCCGGCCGCTACTGGTGGTTCATAGTAGAACAGATTGTTGTTGTAAGTGGCCTCCATAGCCGGTTGTTTGCCGCTGTGTGTCGGCGGTGTTTTCTTCTGTTTGTCGTGCGCTGCGCGCTTTTGTTGTTGTTCCGTATAGTGTTTTTGTTGTTGTTGTTGCTGTTGCTGTTGCTGTTCCTTTTGCTGATAATGGTGGTAATTGTTGTCGTGATGTTCCAAGTGATTGTAGTGGTGTTGGTGGTATTGGTGATGGTGGTGATGTTGTTGTTGTTGGTGGTGGTGGTGTTGGTTGTTGTATTGGGCTCCACCGTAATGGTGATTGTTATAGTAGAAGTGATGCTGTCGCTGCGGTTCGTGTTGATGCGTCTTCTGTGGCGCTGACCAATTGCCGCCGTCCACAACGTCTCCACCCTCTTCCGCGTCTTCAGCGTACAGCTGCAGCGCCGGCTGCTGCTGCGCCTCGTCCTCCTCCTCCTCCTCCTCCTCTGCGTACTCTTGCTGATTATAGCTTATGCTTCTATTGTTGCTGTTGTTGCGTTGATTGTGCACAACGTTGTCGCTGGTCAATTGATTGCCGGTTGTTGGCAATTGTGTTGTGGTTGGTGGTGGTGGCGTTAGCGGACTCGCCCAGTCTATCGATTGAAAGCAGAGAACAGAAGTATAGAATTAATTAGATTTTCTTTTCTTTTCGGTTCTGGCAATTGACAAGTTGCCATATTTATGTAGGTATATAGGAAATACAAATTAAAATTAAATTAATTAGTAGGCCGTGGACTTAAAGAGAGCTGGGAGTCTTCTACGAAACTTTGCGACACAAATTAATGGAGGAAACTAAAGGAAGAAGGATTTCAGCTGACAGCTGAGGCTACTACACACAAATATATATTCTATTTTCTATACATACAACCGTATCGGCAAGGCATAATTTTGGTCGCTAAAGGCGTGTGAGCTTGTAAATGTGTAATTGCTATAAAATTTGTCATCTGAGCTCGTTTCCCGCAAGACACACGCTGCACTCTGTACAAGATTTCAATTTTCTATGAGTTTGTCAATTCACTTCCTTTTCAAACACAAATCACTTAAGGCCTGTGGCAAATCGCGATTTTTTTCGAAATTTCTTAATAAATTCGCTTCTAAACGTCAATATTCGCTATTCTCACTGCTAATTCCACTTTTGCTAAATTTTCCACGATACATAGGCAGCAGCATGCGCACATTACACCGGCCGGCTACTTGCTCACTTAGAATGCCTTCGCATATAGCGCTGTATATATATGGTATATGGTATATGTAAATAAGAAACAGCTGTGCGCCGACACACACGACCCATTCCCCAAACATTATGTTAACGCGCACAGCGCAGAGGAGTGTCCAAAGGTCGCAGTAACAGCGCTCGTATTTACATTACTCTACAGACAAAATCCCCTAATAATTATGTACTGTACAGTACAGCGTGTAACAGCTGTTAGAAAGCGTGTAAAAAACACGACAGCCAACAGCTGACGGCCAACGAAAGTGAAATTAATCACAACAACACGTGTTTACATACATTGCATTTGCAGCGCCACAGTGCTTAGCTGTGATTAATAGTGCTTTAACAATGGTTAACAGCATTCTGACATTTGCAGCGCTGATAAATGTTAGCGCTCTCTGGCTCTCCTTAACAGCGCGCAGGCGCTGCACTTACACACACACATAAACCTGCGGAGAAGACTGCAGTTGGTGCCAGGGAACAGCTGTTTGTCGGAAAACAGCTGATTTGTTGTTTGTACAACAAGTGTAATGCTACGTCGGTGTGCGGTGTTTGGTTGTTGGTGGGGATGAGACGAAATCACCTGGCAACTCAGCTGGAAATCAGCCGTTCTTTCTTTAGGTGGCGTGTCTTTGACGTGCTTGCGTGACATTTGCTCGTTTGCTTTAACATTTATTTACTCGCTCGTTCCAACATTTCACTTCATTGTTGTTGCACACATGTACTCATTGCCATGTTAAAGAGAGTGTGTGAGTGTGTGTTTGTTTGTGCTATGACAGTGTTATGTAGGTGTGCCAGTGTAAATATTGAAAGTGAAGATGAGCGAGCACTTACATTACATGCTAACTCACATTGGATCGCTCGCACTAACACTCATGCACATAATGCATTTTACATATATAGATATGTATGTTTGTAGACATATATATATATGTATGTATGTAAGAGTACGTGTTATTTAAGTTTTAGGGTTAGGTAACTTTTGTTTAACGAAATAGTGGCTGTTGCTGCGTTCTTTATGTGAAGGTTGGGTGTTTAACAGACTGGTCCATATGTAGTTCATTTTGAGACAGTACTAGTTCATGACAAAGATATATTTAATATAATTTTTGATACAATTAAGGAGTATAGAAATATGAAAATTATGTAGAAAATATTGAAGTGTAAAATTCATTAAAATATTGTAATAAAAAGGCATGAAAATCATGATTTATGAAAATTGGGTAATACAAAAAAAAAAATTTAATAATCAATAAAAAATATTAGTTTTAATAATTAATAAAAAATTAAATTGTTAAAATTAAAATTGTTAAAATAATAAAAAATTTATTTTAACATTTAATAAAAAAAATTAATTTTAATAATTAATAAAAAAAATTTATTTTAACATTTAATAAAAAAAATTTATTTTAACAATTAATAAAAAAAATTAATTTTAATAATTAATAAAAAAAATTTATTTTAATAATGAATAAAAAAATTAATTTTAATAAATAATAAAAAAATTATTTAACAATTAATAAAAAAAAGTAATTTTAATAATTAATAAAAAAAAGTAATTTTAACAATTAATAAAAAAATTAATTTTGACAATTAATAAAAAAAATTAATTTTAACAGTTTATAAAAAAAAATTAATATTAATAGTTTATAAAAAAAATTAATTTTAATAACTAATAAAAAAATTATTTTAACAATTAATAAAAAAAAGTAATTTTAATTATTAATAAAAAAAAGTAATTTAACAATTAATAAAAAAAAATTATTTGGCTAATTAATAATAAAAAATTAATTATAAAATATTTATAAAAAAAAATAATTTTAACAATTAATAAAAAAAAAAGTAATTTTAACAATTAATAAAAAAATTAATTTTGATCATTAATGAAAAAATTAATTTTGACAATTAATAAAAAAAATTAATATTAATAGTTTATAAAAAAAATTAATTTTAATAACTAATAAAAAAATTATTTTAACAATTAATAAAAAAAAGTAATTTTAATAATTAATAAAAAAAATTATTTTGCTAATTAATAATAAAAAATTAATTATAAAATATTTATAAAAAAATTAGTTTTAACAATTAATAAAAAAAATTAATTTTAATAATTAATAAAAAAAATTAATTTTAATAATTCATAAAAAAAAAATTTTAACAATTAATAAAAAAATTAATTTTAATAGTTTATAAAAAAAAAATTAATTTTAATAATTAATAAAAAAAATAATTTCAATAATTAATAAAAAACAATTCATTTTGATAATTAATAATAAGAAATTAATTTTAACAATTAACAATAAGAAATTAATTTTAACAATTAATAAAAAAAAATTAATTTTAACAATTAATAAAAAAAAATTAATTTTAACAAATAATAAAAAAAATTTATTTATTATTTTAATTTTAATATTTTGTTTTCAATTTAAATTTTTTTTTTTCATTTTCTTTTACAAATTATGGTACTAATTGCCCTTTAAGCAATAATTATTGAATAAATGTATGAAAATTGAATTTTTGTGCTTATAAAACCAATTTAATGAAATATTAAAACGTGAAAAATGCAAGAAATTTCTCTGCCAAACACGTACAAAGCACTAGCAACTGAGTATGTACATATGTATGTATGTAAATATAATTGTATTTATTGGGCAGTTGGCAACAGCACCAATTTTTGTTACGCTCGAGTTGAATTGGAAAAATAATTATAATGAAAACCCAAAGCAAATATAGAATAAATGAAAAATTAGCTGAAGCGAACGACAACGCCGCACGTTAAGCTTCATTGCTCAGCTGTTAAGCGTTTAGAAAGCAAATGCGGCGTTACAATGCACTACCTTATTGGATATGTAGTACAATAAATAGGCAAATGTTAGAATATTTTTTTTTTTGTTCTTGTAAGTATATATGTAAATATGTATGTAGAACTAATTGCAGACGGACGGTTGAATGTATGGACGGTCAAGCTTCGTACGAACGAATTTGCTGTCAATACCTTATGGCAGGTTGTTATTGGTTTTCTTATGTACTTTATATTATTACCAGCTTACATATGTATATATATATAGGTAATACATATATGTATGTATTTAAGTATATATGTATGTCCATCTGAGTTCTACAGCTGCTTTCATTACACCCATTACACCGCTTTCAAGCAGAAGAAAAAAATGGACAAATTGCTGCCACATTGATAAATATGCGAAATTTTTCTTGCCATATTCGCTCAAGTACTATGTATATGCTATTGTTGTAATTTCTTTGAGCTTATGATTGTTGCCATACAGCTATTTGCAATACTTTGTCTACTTTTGGTTGCTCTTCTTCTGCTTTTAACTGCGTCAATTACGAGTATTTATAGCGGCTGGCATGCTTAGTATTGTAGACCAGCTGCCCAGAGTCTCCTACCACAGGAGAACAGCCTAACTTGAGCTTTTTTCATATCATGCAGGAGAAGGCTGATATCGAAGTTCTGCCTCTCCAGTCGCATATTTAAAATTGTTAAGCTCAGCTATTTAGTTGTATTATATTAATAATTGCTATGTCTACTTTTTCTGCATTTACATACATATGTATATACTATATTTACATATATATCTATATTTACATATATAGATGTATGTATGTATCTATGTATGTGTTTGCATATTCCTTTTGCTGCTCGTTCACATGAGCATAAATGCATTTTAGCAGACTGCAGTTCATTCACTGTATTGGCAATAAGCTTAAGCAACAATTACAGCAACAACAATAGCAACACCATTCATGGCAGCGTACAACAACAACAAAAGCAAAATCAACAATCGCAATGAGCGACAGTTTCGTTAGCAACAGTCAATGAAAAATTATATTAATTTTGAAGAGCAGCAGCAAAAAAAGAAGAAGCAGCAGCGAAAGCAACAACCACAACAACAACAAACAATTTGCACCGTATTAGGAACAGCTCATATGCATATACATACATACATATGTACAAGCGGCCGTATTCATGCAGCGCTTTGTGGCAATGAGCTTTTATGGTGGCTTCATCAACGTACATATGTATGTATATAGCCGCCAACAATAGCAACAAATATGCAAACAATAAGCAACAACATGTCAAGCTGACAAGCGTGCGGATAAGCAGGCGGTCCCGGCGCATACACACAGCGAGATTTATAATTCATTCTGTTCGCTGCGGTGCGGCGCGGCGCGGCGCGGTTCGACAAGGCGAAGGTGAAATTTCATTAGACACAGCGGCGGTGCGCTTTGTTTTCTAGTTGGCTTTGTTGTTGTTGTTGCCAACTGCTGTTCTTACAGCAAATTTCTTTTGTTTGCCATATTTTGTATATTTTTCCTGTTTTAATTGCCAACACACACACGTTCATCAACAGCGCAAAAGGAAGGATTAAATAATGGAGACACACAGAGACGACAAAATACATAAACAAACATACATAGACATATATATATACATATATGTCTATATATATGTATATATATATATATATAGATATAGATATATAGACATTTGTATATGTGTGCGTGTGTTTGTCAGCTATACATATGTAAATGTCAGCGGGTGGTGGCGCAAAACTTGGCAAGAGCCAGACTAGCCACAGCTGTGCGCCAACAACAACATGTGACACAAGTCAATTGCTGTTGTTGTCAGTCGTTGTTTTGACTTGACAAAAGCAAAATTGCACATGGCTGCGGCACAGACACAGACACACAAACATACCTTTAAAGAAACAAACTGGCTTACATATAGTATAATGTCAGTGGGAGTGCAATGATGATATGTCAGCAAGAATAGCTCAGCAACAACAACAACAGCGCAAACAACAAAAAATATTAGTAATAAAAAAATAGCAAACAACTCGCATTAACCAGAAAAATATGTAAATGATTATTGCATCATGGCATGTCTACGCGCGCGACCAACAGTGGTGCATTTTCGCTGAGAAATTGATCAAAAAAATTTGAAAGCTTTTACATTAACAAAAAGTCAAGCTTTTATTAGAAATGAAGGCTTTGGTAGAATTCTAGATTTAGTTAGGAGAAGTAATGGAATCCAGCACCAATAAGTTGCCATTATACATCCAAAGCTCTTAGTCTCAAAACACTTGTGGAAGACTTGTTTCATAAATTATTTATAAAGAGACTCATATGAAGATTTTTATATATTTTCTATCATCTGCAACTGATTTGTCATTATTAATATCATAATTAAGAAGAGAAGCTGCTTCAAAACAGCATAAGTTACATTTGGAGCCAAATTCAGGGAAGGTGAGAATACAGAAAGATAGAAAGAAATTCTTCGACCGGATATAAATTGGATCCGTTCCAGATCTGACTACCATGGAACGTCAAATAGAGAGCTGTAGATGTCTTGAATAACCACTCGCGTTTATTAAGGCAGTAGTCTGCTTTAGAAGCCGAAAAAAAGCGGTTTTTAGCAATTTTTTTTTTTTTTGAAAGGGAAGGAAATAATTGCGGTAAACGGAATTTTAAGACCACAGTGTACTATATTTAAGGCTTAAAAAACAATATATATTATTAAAAAATATTGAAATTTTTTCAAAGTTGTTAGTATTTTTCTGGAGCGCCTGGAGTCTGCACTTGTAAATCGGTGCCGGTGATGGAGGTCGTGCGATGCATCTGAAACAGTCGAACCAAATTTTTTTTAATGTTTATAAGTTTCTTTTCTTTATGAACTAAAAAAAATACCGAAGAAGTTATAAAATTCCAGTTTTTTTCGAAGTTTAAAAAAATTCACTTTTTTAAGAAAAAAATTGACTTTCAGTTGCAAAACAAGTAGTTTGAATAATACTTTTGTCCAAGTTCAGCTGCTTTTATCTAGTTCAAAAAGAAGATATTTTAATGCTGAAGCTAGATCACTTTGGTTTTTTTCGATCGGACATATATTCTTTTTGTTATCGCCGGCACCGTTTTCTAACACTTGTGAAAATGAAAACTCGAGAAAACGCGCTTTAAAGGTCTGCCTGAGCATTCGCACCTGCTCGACGCTCGGCCACTAAAACTGCTCTAGCTGTGAAAATATGTCGAATTGGATTCTGGAATTTTAAAGACATATTCTTGGATAGTTTTGGAAGAGATTTAAAACAAAACAGAAAAATCGATTTTTTGAAGAATGTAAAGCAGACTACTGCCTTAAATGATCTTCAAGTCATCATTTATAATTTTTTTTCCCAAAATTATCATAGAATTATGTATAATCTCGAAACACTGGTACTTTCGACTTGCGCGTCACACGAAACACTTCAAACAAACAAGCGAGTGAGTGAGGCACGCGAACACTCAAAAACACAAATAAAATTTGGCACAACAAGCGAGTATGTCACTTTGCATGTGTGAGTGTGGACTCGTGGGTGTGCTAGCCGATTTCCATATAGACATAAGTCGTTTGTGTGTAATTTTCGTAATTTTTTTTTTTTGGCATAGAACGCAGCAGAGTTGGCCATGGCGGCTGGCAGTGAGCGCTATGCAATTTGCGCTGCGCGTGAATGTGTGCTGAACAAGAAAAGTTTGACAAAAACTCAATAGTTAATTGAGCTGCCGGGCTGCCGCTAGCGGGTTTGGGTTGGCAGGCGCTGGCGGCGGCAGCTGCGTCGCACAACAATGCAGTGGGCCGTGGCGTTACCGCGTTGGCTTGATACAGCTGCACTGCCGCCACGCGCTCGGCAACCGAGCGAATTCAAAGGTTTCAAAGGACAACGACAAGAGCGATGACGTAAAACACAGGCGAGGCGAGCAGGCAGCACAGAAGGGGTGTGTGTGCTGGAGCGCGCACGTCGAAACGTTTGTATGCAAATGTCCTTCAGACGACACATCCTTTTTTCTGTTTTTTTCCGCTGAATGCGTACACTCGGCAATAAAGTGTGTAATTTATGCGGGCAACAGCATGCTCATGTATGCGCGTGTGTGAGTGTGTCAGTGAGCTCGCACATGCAAATAAGTATTACAACAAAAATAAAAGTTACAGCGAAAAAAAAAAACGGTAGCGACTTCAAAGCGTACTACGTGTGGTTGTGGCAGCGGGGGGTCTAACAAGTTGGCGTGGACGCAGTCAGACATGAAATTAAATTGACTGCAATTTTCAAAACCACAAAAACCGGACGAACATACGGAGCGGCGCGGTGCGGTGGATGAGCCGCAAGTGGCGATAGAGAGTGCCTGTGAAGGAGCCAAGAATGCGCTGATGAGGCAGCCAGGCAGTCAGCTGATAGCGCCGCTAAAAAAGACGAGAGTCCACACGCCGTGGCCAACTTGGCAACGAAGCACACAGGCGTACTATGGAGCACATGCAGCCGCGCGACCGACGCGCTCGAAGTTCCATTTTTTTCCTTCCAATTGAAAGAGCGATCAGTTGTAGCCAACGTAGCCCGGCAATTGCGACGATGAACCATAATTTGTTTTGGCTGAAACAGAGTGGGGGCGGACAATGCGAGGTATGTACTATATACCGGCGGGTAGTCTTGTCGAGCGACATTGAGACGCGCCCTCTAACGAACACTAGGGTTAAAGTACCACAATTGACACAGCGGCGCAGCACCGCTTGAGCTGACTGCCGGTCTGTGTCGTTAGAAAGCTTGCCACAGCCGACGAGTGCGCGCCTCTGGTAATCCATTGCCGCACCGCGCCCTCCACCTGCGCCGCCATCGCTCATCAAACTTTGCACACTACTTTTTTCGGTGTGGATTTCAATTGCCAACAGCTTTTTTTCTTCTTTTTCCTGCTGCCACACTACACCTCCACTGCCTGTGTGTGTCTGTGCCGCACTCAGTTGGTTTACCATCAGCCTTTCGGCGCTACCATTTTATCCTGCTGCTGCTTTTATCAATTCACTTTGGCTTCCTTTTTCCATTTGCCGCTCGCCACTCGACGCTTTCATTCAAAGTTGCTTTTTGTGTGCGCCACTCGACTCCACTCGGCTCGACACTAGAATTTAGGTGTGTAGAACTACAAGCCAACTCACACACATACACACACACACACACATACACATATGTAGACACCGAAGCGTAGCAGCGTTGGTGAATCTGTCTCGAGCTCGCCCAAGTGACAGGATTAACAGGAAGTTGCATAATCCCTGGAGCGTCATGTCATACTTGTTTGGCCAGCGACTTTATAATAGCATCAACCGGGCGCATACGATTGCGGTGCAAAGCCACACAAGGCGATTACTCCACAACCGAGTTCGAGTGAGTGTGTGTGTAGTGTTGTTGGAGCGTATTTCGGTTACTAAGTGCCACAAAAGGCCGCAGCACACTAGTTGGCTGTATATAATCCAATGGCGACTCACACACACACACCCGCACCTCCGCAAGCTGTAGCTTAACAATTCTGCATTTTTGATTTAGTTTTTAGATTTTTTTTTTGCGTTTTTGGTGGATTTGTGGTTTCATTTTTTTCCTCTCTGGTATTTCGTTGCTTCCTTTCGGAGGTGTGGTTGATTAAATTTTAAAATTCATTCAGTTTCAGTCAGTGTGGCTGGGTGTGTTGGGTATTTGCGGGAGATATTACAATGCCTCCACACACGCTTTAGAATAGACTTTTGCATAAGCTGAAATGTGTATTTTGCCATAAAGTTTGAAAGTCACACTTTTATATTTTTGGGTTTTCCTGTTTGGCTTGCGACTCGCTGGAGAGGAATTTTGTGCATTTTTAATACATTTAGTTGGAAGTGGTGAAATTGGAGGCATTCAATGCTAGTTTGTCACATGGAATTAGTTTTTTGATGCGATGGGAATACTTATAATTTACACTTGTTGTTGGATTATTATTTTTTAAATGTAAATTTAAACAATATTTCGGCTATTAAAGGGCACACCTAGTGTGACATTTCAAAAAAATCGATTTTTGTTTTTGTTCATATTTCGGTAGATTACACCTTTAAAAACATCCACGGATAAGGCCGGAATCACTGCAGCAGTGAAGGACCTTTTTCCCGCCGTTGGAGATCGACTATAACTTAAAAAATATTTAATTTTTTTCTTCAAAAGTTATTGTTTTTTAATAAAAATTCCCCAAAATCACCTTTTTTTTAGGCCATCACACTAGGTGTGCCCCTTAAGGCTTTATTCATACAAACGTATTGATGGAGTCCACGAGGTTTACATAAAAATTGTTTAAAAAGCTTTTATTATATTTTTGAAAGGTCTTAAGAATCCGTAAATTCTGGAAATCTACCATTGACTTTAATTACGAGATGTGTTCAAAAAATAACGGGAATTTTCGTTTTTTGAAAAATGTATTTTTGTTTTCAAAATAGTTCCCTTTCGATATCATATACTTCTCAAACTCGATTTTTAGGTTAGCCTTTAGATCCTTCAGCGATTTCATCTATGCTTTTAAAACGACTTCCTTTAAGGTTCTCATTATGTTTGGAAATAGGAAAAAAATCACACGGTCTCAAAGCTAATATCAGTTTAAAGTTACGAAACCCAACTGAAAGTACTATACAGTATATGGGAACCCCTTGAGGCACTTTAAAAGCTATGAGTAATTCTAATTTGTTATTCTTTATTCTTTTAGTTTAAGTTAACCCACTAGCTCTCGATTTTCCAACGAAATTCGCAACTCACGCCACCTGAGTTTAACATTTACTAAAATTTTGTGTTTCACAATCGAATTCACTTCAAGCTAAAATCATTTTTCTGCAAAATCCTAATTAAAAAAAAAATAAAGAATAATTTTTCACCTAGAAAAAATTTCCCAGAAGGCCTAATACATATCACTTTTTTTTTATTCTAATTTTTTCACAATTTCTCCAATGATTTCTTATTTTTCATTTTTTAGCACAAAACGCTTATGAAATTGGGAAATTCCGCGAAATACCGCAAAAATCGGCACGATTGCTGCTACCTTATGAGTGCTTGAGTTGTTGCTATTAGCTGCTAAATATAGTGAAACGCGTGTCAGCACCTACGCGCCGCGCCGCTGAAGTAGTCTAAACAAATTGTTAATAAAAATATAAATTCATTTGAAATTCTTAATTGCGCGCAGGTCATGTGTTTCCGAATATTTTTCCAAAAAATTCTTACGCTGTTCTTCACTTTTCTCACTAAGCGCTCTTTTTCTGTTTTAATTCAATACAATTTCCAATATTTTTTTCTACACTTTATAAACAGCTGATAATAATCTGTGGCAAGTTATTGCCCAACTGCGCGAATCCGCTTGGAAACAGTCGGAAAAAAATTCCGCAAACAGTTTTCGCCTAAACAAAAAGCGGCAATTTATCTGCTGTTCTGCCGCACTTTTTACTTTCGTTTCCCCTTTTTTTTGCGAATGATTTTGTGGCAATCAGGGAATTCCCCGAAGCGTTGCTAAGCGCCCAATAGTCCGATAGTCTAAACAATTAGCAAATTATTTTTAGTTTTTTATTTACAATATTCGCTGGCAGCAATTAGCGTAAGAACAAAAGCGGCGATGAAGTGTTTTTTTTTGTTTTTTCAGTGAGTGATTAGTGTTTTTAGCGGTTTTATGAAAAAAATTTATTTTTTATTTTCAGTAGTTATTCACTTTTTTAAATTTTTAAATTTAAATTTTTTTGTTTTATTTTTTTCTTTTAATATTTTTTAATTTTTTATATTTTTATATTTTTTTAAATATTTCTTGAAATTACCTTTTTATTTAATTTTTTTTTTATATTTTATTTTAATTACTTTTTTATTTAATTTTTTTCATTTAATAGTGGAGCGAGTGATTAGTGTTTTCGGCGGTTTTATGAAAAAATTTTTTTTTTATTTTCAGAATTATTCAAATTTTTATATATTTTTTAATTAAAAATACTTTTTTTGTCTAATTTTTTTCTTTTTATTTTTTTTATTTTTTTATATTTTTTGGAATTACTTTTTTACTTAATTTTTTTTATATGTTTTAATTTCTTTTTTAATTAATTATTTAATATTGTTTTTATTTTTTTTTCATTTAATATTTTTTAATTTTTTTATATTTTTTAAATTACCTTTTTTTAATTTTTTTTATTTATTTATATTTATATATTTTATTATATATATTTCATTTATTTTAATATTTTTTAATTTTTTTTATTTAATTTATCTTTTAATATTATTTTAATTTTTTAAATTTTTTTTATTATTTTTTTTATTTAATTTTTTCTTTTAATATTCTTTTAAATTTTTTTTATTTTTTTAAATTATTATTATTTTTTTAATTTTTTTTTATATTTTTTTTAATTTTAAGTTTTTTTTGCACTTTAATTTTTATTTTTTTATTTTTAATATTTTATATTTAATTTTTTTTATCGTTTCTTCATACACACAAGCATTTGTGCTTTTGCGTAATACATTTCATGTCCGCTTTTGTTCTAAGTGGCGCTCAAATTACACCTAAAATTCTATCCAGTTCGGAAGCTAACCGAATTTCGAATTTCTGTCGCCGCTGACAAAAGGTTAAAGCAGCAAAAGCAAAGCAAAAACAAAAAAATATAATAAATCGCGGTATTGTATGAAACAATGAAATTGAATATTTTCAAAAAATAAAATAAAAAAAGAAAGAAAGGTTCGACATGCATGGACACATAAACACACACATAGTCACACACACACACGGACTCAGCAAAGCAGCTGTAGCGCTAAGCTGAGTTGAGCTAAGCGAAGTGCAAAGCCGTGCGGTGCGTTACAGCTCGGAGTGTCATGTGTGAAGTGGTGGTCATATATCATTTTCATTTAATGGGCGCTTCGCAGCTGAAGCCGTTTTGACCCTGAAATTTGAAGACTCTATTGTGCACACACACTCAAACGCAAGTCCAAACACACACGCAGTCATAAAAAATATATTTGTGTGTTTGCGATGATTCAAATTCAACTCAGAGGCGAAAACAAGTTTGTCGCCGCGGCGCAGGCGGTCAAAGGGGAGTGCTGGCAGTTTGGAATAAAGGCAACTAACTATAAAGTCATTTAGTCCACTTTGGCGGACTAACAGGCTTTGCTACTAGCGGTACATTAGTGGATGGAAAATTCTATTAACTCATATAAATGCATATGTATGTGTCTCTGTTTGTGTGAGCCTGTGCATATGCAACTACTCTGCGTTATGAATTATATGCATATGTGCTTAGCATATGAGTACGCTTGCTTTTGTGTCTTTCTAAGTGTGTGTGTGTGTGTCAGAGTGGCTATGGTGTCGCCGTTAATCAACCGAAAAATAATATTAATGAAAACAGCTTGTTGGCTTGAAAATTGACTACACACCACTTCATGAAAAAATCATTACAAAATCCAAGCATGTAATTTATACAGAAACAACAAAAGCAACAAAAAAGCACAAAAATACTGAGTTGATTAACTGATTTTTGGCATACTTTCGCTGAGTTGATTATAATTGTAATTAGAACTATACTACAGTGGATTGGAAATCGAAGTTTGATGTTAGACTGAAGGTTTGAAAACATATGACGGTAAAATTGTGACAGTTGCAATTTTGAAGTTCGTTAGTAATATTACTCAAAACTATGTATTTTTTTATTCAATTTTTTTTTGAAAATTAAAAAAAATGATTTTTCGAACACTACTCTGTCTCAATTTCGAATTTCAACATTTTTCACAATATTTTTTTTTCAATTTAATATTTTAACATTTTTTTATGAAATTTCGACCTTTCATATTAAACATATGTACATATAATTCTTCTAATTAAATTATTTATATTTATTATAATTTTTTGAATTCACTTCAAAAAAAATCTCACCTAATTAGATTATTTACATTCATTTAATTATATTTTTTTTATAATTTCGTTTCGAAAAAAATCAACAACAAGCGTTTAACGTTAAAAACCAATATAATTACTCGAAAAAAAATAACAAAATAATTATGTATTCAGCATAAAACTGTGTCATTGACCGGATGCAATTACTTTACTTTGAAAATTGAACGCGAAAATTGCTTAATTTATTTAATAAACAATAATTCAATTTGTCAAGGCGCAAAAAATGCAAATTAAATGCTAATTATTACAATTAAATAACTTAATGACAATAATGGAGTTTGTTTTATCAAAATATTACACGCTCGAACGCTGAAAAACGGTCTCAAATAGCAAGTGTGAAAATGACTTAATTTAATTATTGCTCACATAAAAAGCAGAATGCTCGATTTGGCAATAAAAAAATGGGAGTTGATTTAATTAACAATAAAATTAACACGATAATTGAGTGTGAGAGGTGTGAAAAGAATTTCGGTGTAACAATTTCGTTCAAAATTAAGCGAAATGATTTAATTAGAGGTTCATTAAAAATTATTAATTTGATTTTAATTTAAATTTTAAATAAATATGTATATGAAGTTTACTAAAAGTCTTGATAACAAATTAATGTATCGAAAAATCTGAAAATCTACTTTTTGTTTTGGTAAATTCATTAATATTTTTTTTAAAGAAAATCATTCGAATTACATTATTTTCGAAAATTCAAAAAAATGCTTTTTATATTTTTTGACAATTTCTAAATACGTTTTAAAAATATTAGAAAAAATATCGAAATATTTTCTGACTAACTGACTTCTGACTTTACTTTTCATTAAATTTAATTTTATTAAAAATTGCGAATAATTGCTATGAACTTGATATTACTAAGTTTATGCTGATAAAAGAATAAGAATAACTTCAAAAATCACACATTTCTTCTTTCAAAACCAGTCAAAAATCATAATTTCACAACAATTTCACCTGAAATTCACAACTAACTGAAAGTCAGTCATATTTCGATTTTCGACACACACCCATAGATAATTTGAGGAAATGCATGTGAGAAACACCAAAAATAGCCAAACTACGAAAAGCTTTGGAAATCGGAAAAGTTTGCTGCCAATGAAAATCGTTTTACCACAATTTGCAAATTCATACGATTTTCACGAGAAATTCCAACATTTAGAAGTTAAAAACATTTATAACACATTTAAAAAATATAAAAGAAGTCTAAAATCCGTACTCACCTTTCACTTTGCTTGAACCGATGACACCGAATTGTCCCTGATATTGATTTTGTACTGAGAGCACTTCCATTTTCTGGCGCAGCTCCTCGAAGACCTGATCGATGTGGATCAAATCGTTGGCGTGACGATCCAGCTCGGCGTCCAGCTCGAATTGTGCCTCGAAGTCGCCGTACGCGTCGTCGTCGCGCTCACGCTCCGCACCGGCCAGCGTCAATTCGTCCAACACAGTCGCGTCTGCAGGCGCCGCTTCGCTGTGCTCCACTTCAGCCTCGCTGTCGTCGTCAATATCACTATTGGCGCTCGCGCTGACCACGCGTCGCCGCGCTGTTTCCGTTTCCACTTCGTTCGCGACTTCACTTTCAGGCGCGCCTTTAGCCTGCGCTCCAAACCGCTTTCGCTCCTGTTGCGCTGCTGCCGCAACACTTCTGGCACGCTCACCGTTGGCGCTGTGTCGCTGCTGTTGCCGACGTTGGGCAACAGCCGCCGCGTCCAAGTAGCCGCTGCTGTGCTGATCGACTGTGGTCGCCTCGACGGCTGCCTCCGTGACCGGACTGGGCGGTATGTCGACAGCGGCGCTGACGGCGCTGGCGGTGCTGACAAGCGCAAAGAGATTCTTAATGCTTGTGGTGGTGGGTGTGATGCTGCTGCCGGCGTTGACTGGTGTTGGTGCCGCTTCCGCTGTTGCTGCAGTGCCCGTAGCTGCTGCTGCTGCTGCTGCTGTGGTTGTGTGGTTGTGGTAGCGTGTTGTTGTAGTGTTGCCAATTTTAATGTTGTTGGCGCTGCAGCGGACTGCAGCGAACGTGGGGGATAGTTGAAAAACAAAATTAACAATTTTACGCAATTTTTTTTTTGTTTTCTGTTTGCTTTTGAGCGTCGTGTGTTTTTTGGTGTTGTTGTTGTGTGGTTATTTTTTTAATTTACTGCTTAGTTATATAATGTATGATTTCTTACTGCCTCAATTAGATTACGCTTAGAGAAATGCACTTTAATCACAAAAATTGTTTTCGTTTCTGTTTCCGGTTACTTTTCTTAATTAAAATGAAAGACACACAGGTTTGAAGAAAGCATGCAAGAAACGGCACAAATCACGATTTTAACTCCTGTTACTCTCCTCAAACTTCACTGCCGTCTCAAGTGCGTTTTGAAAACCGTTCTGCGGTCTGCGGTCTGCTTTGTCGTCGCTCGAAGTTTCACTTTGGTCAAAACGCAGCTGAGTTTCTTCGCTTTTATGATTTAATTAACAATTATTAAACATTAATGATTATTTGTTGTTGTGTCTATTAGTAGATTTTTTTTTTGTAATTTTTTTATGCTTTATGCTTTAGTTAACAAAAACGAAATTGGAAAATAACAACTAAGTGCAATTTGAAATTGTCTCTGCTCTGACACTGGCTTCAATTTGTTATTCTAAGTTGCTTTTGCTGCGTTTTTGCATTTTATTTTAGTTTGTGTTTTATTATTTATTAAAACATTTTATTTTGTTTATCGCTACTTTTGCATTACTTTGTAATTTGTTGTAATTTGTTTGTTGTGTAATATTTATTATTTTTTATTATTATTTATTATTTTAATTCTTGTTTAAAAAGGCGTTAAAAAAGGAGTAGTTGTGTACTAGTTCCACCGCTGCTTCCCATTTAAGTTTACACTAATTAACTGTTATCTCGTTGCGTGCGGTTGCTTTGTAAATATCTGCCTCAGTGTCTTGCTCGCCTGAAACACGCGTGTATCTTTCGCTTTTCTCGAAATTTAATTTACATTTTGGCGAATTTTGTACGCGCACTCGTAGATTTTCTGCAATAATTTCAGCACACCGCTTGCTGCCTATTTTCAACCGTTTCTTCTATTAATTGCTCGCTTTTTATTGTTATTGTATTTAATTAATTTGTGTGTGTTATTGGTTAAGTTTTTAAGTATTTTTAATTTTTTAAAAAATGAAATGATTTGTTTCCCTGAACTTGTGTGTTGTTTTACGCTTTCGCAAGTTGCAATACGCCACTTTTGAGCCGCTACCGTTAAAATCAACGCCACGTAAACTTTTCACATAAATTTCCCGAATTGCACAGAGGCTTCTACTAATTTACACTGCCTGCTTGTCACTAGAAATTTTGTAAAATTTGTCACTTTTTCGGCGTTTTTCTGCTTAATTTTGTCTCGGTCTCAACGGCTGCCTGTCCCGTGGGAGTTTCTTTGCTTTTTTGCTCAGCTGCTTGGTAACTGCTTGTGTCTACGCTTTGTAGGCTTCGTCGTCAACTCCGTTTCGTCTCATTCACAGCACTAAAATATCACTTAATTTCTTTTTTATTATTTCTTAAATTTGTGGTTTTTAGCCTTTTCGCACTGGTTTCTGCTTGTTTTCTTTACGTTTGCTCGACGTCTTCTGCACGTAGGCCGGAAATTTGTCTGCACACTACAACTGCACTTTGTTGTAAAATATTTTCGCCTTTCCGCTGCGCTTTGTCGGCTCTTTTGTGCTTTTTATCTGCGCCTTGATTTGTTTTTTTTTTTCGTTTTCTTCGTTACTGCGGTTTCTTGGGGCACTCTTTTATTGTGGCTTTGCGTCTGCTTCGCTGCTTTTTCGTTGCCTTTTTTCCTTTCACGCACTTTGGCTGTGTGCCGCTGTGTGAGTTCTATTTTAGCGTTACAACAAGCAGAAAACCGTCTGCACTTTTTCCGGCTGCGACCACAATTTCAATGGCAAATTCGACTGCTTTCCTGCTTTCTGTGGGTTGCTTTGCACCACTGTTTGGGAAAATGGATTTATTTCACAAATGCCACTTCCTTCTGCTCGAAAACATAACGTACACAGCTTTTCAAGTTTTTTTTTTTGGGCTCGACGTTTCTCCTCAGCGTTACACAGCCTTTCGCCGGCTGATTGTACAACAGTAGCTTTGCTTGTCTTTGGCTGTGCGTCGTGTGGCCGGTTGGCTGGCTGGCTGGCTATGTACCACGTCGTTGTCGTCGTCTCGTCTTTGCTAAGTTCCGTTGCTTTGCGCGAGCTCCTCTACGTCGTCTTGCACCAATTTCACAGACGTTGCTTACTCGACGCACTCTCAGCTGCTACTGACTGCTGCTGTTGCTGGCACTAAGCTCCAAGGCTCGGTGGTCTGCTGTTTTGGCTCAAAAGCGTCGCTGCGGTCTCACTCGTTTGCTCCGGTTACACTGCTGCTGCTGCTCAGCGCTTACGTGCCTTGCTTTGGCTGGAGCTGTCGCTTGTACGTTTGGAGCCTCGCTCTCACTCACTGCACTGCTCGGACTGCTTGCAGCTGATTTGCTTTCCACTCATTTCATGCCGCTGTTGCTGTGGCTGTTACTGCTGAGCACTCGCTCGCTGGTACGTGTTGAAATGGTTGTTACTTGTTGTTGTTGTTCGGTAGCTTCCTGACTGGTTTTCTTGCGCCTGCCGCTGTCAATGGGGTACTTACTCGCTCTCTCTCTCTCTCTGTGTGTGCTTGCTTAATGCTTTTCCTACTGACTTTGGTGCTAATTTAAGAACTTTTCTGCTGTAAAAATTTAATTTATGGACTTTGCTGAATTTTCGAAATTTCACATTTTCATCTTTCGCCGCTCGTTAAGTGAACCGATTTTATTGCTTGCAAATTGGACAGCGCGAGCGCTGTTTGGGGCTATTTATTTATTATTTACGTTTTGAGCTTTTGTTGAATTGTTGTCTGTTGTTGTTGTTTTTTTTCTTAATTTGTTCTATTTAATGCGGTGCATCGTACGAAGGCTGGCTCAATAGAATTTCACACCATAAATTTCGCAATTACATCGCCTCAAACAAACTCAGTGAAAATTGCATATGTCAGCTGTTTTCCGTTGCGGTTGTCTGTGTGTTGCGCATATGGGTGTGTGTGTGTGTGTGTTGATTGAAGAAAGCTTGAAAATATGGCTTGATTTTCGCTTGAATGTCTATGGATTTGGTTGCTTGGTTTATTTGTCAAGTCTGTTCTTGCTGGCTGGCTGGTTTATTGCCTTTGTGAAATTAACAGTTTTACTTTTTTTACTTCGAATAACAGATTTTCGGTTGAAACTTAGTTTTTGACCGTTTACCGATTTTACTAAAAACTGTATTCAAAGCAATTTACTGCGGTCCTTTGTCATTTGTCTATTTTTGGTTGCTTGTAATGCTCTGCCTGTGAACTGTCGTCGTCGTGGTCGTCGTACGTCGTCTTCGTAGTCGTGCTGTGTTGCGGTTATTTGTGTTCTTTTCAAAAAAAAATTGTTCCTCTTCTTGTTCTACACAAACCAATTTCCACGTTACGTTTAACCAGCAGAGTTGTTACGAAGCTACTGGATCCGACCGGCTCAAAGTGCTGCTATTTATAGGGCTACCCAGGCCGTTACAATCAACGATTTTTTCCATACACAGACGGGCCATCACTGCAAAGCAAGGCAAACCAACCCAAACAGCCAACCGACCGACCGTCCAACCAAGCAATCAACCAACCAAACTAACAACAACCAACCGGCTAACGATTTGTATCTTTCAGATCCCTACTCTCCGCTTACGCTGATGACACAATGCAACGCACCTACAAACCGTTTCGTAACATTGGTTCGTGTGTCGGTTCCATTGTCGTTTTGCACTTAATTGTATGAGTGACTTTGTGCCAACGAGTTGAGTGAGTGTAAAGGTGCTGCATGCAGTTGCCCCAACTCTTGGCCATGCGCCATGCGTTAAGCAATGAGTACCCTCGCGCTCTCACACTCTTTCTCTTTGTAGCTGTCACAGCGCACAGCTGAACGTGCGGAACATCTGTTCCGGCAGCTCCAGCAATCAGCTGATTTTTTTCTTCACTTCTCCGTTTGCGCACGCACAGATGTTTTCCGAGTGCGAAAATAAGAGTGCTGAGTGGAGCCAGCCGTTGCATAGGTGATTAGTTTGAGTTGGAATTGCGCACACGCTGAGTAGTGTTAATAGTAAATGAGATTCTTCAGTCGTTAGTGCGCTAAAATTGAGTGTAAAGCAACTGAGTGCGCTGTGAGCAGGCGGTATTGAGTGTATGTGAGATTCTATGCATTTGGGTATGCTCAGAAAGAGTCTCTGAATTGGCACTATTTCAACTACTTTTAATGCTCTCCACTTATAGAGTAATTGTGGTGCTCAGTTTCAGAGTTTTGGGGGCCTTTCCTGCTGCACATGGCAATCAGCTGGCATGTATTAACAAGCATTGGAGTAATAGAGCGAATTGTGAGCTCAGATATAAAGGAAATCACAATTGAAGAGAAACTCTTTAATATATATTGAGGAAATAGATGAATTGTTGTTTTAAAAAAGAGAGGCTAGTCGTTTTTAAACTCAGAATTATTTTTTCATACCAAGAGCAATGAAATAAAACTATATTTATATTTAAAGAGCCATCCAGGCTGCTTTTTCGAGAGTATCATGCATTTATAGCCAAGAGAATTGAGTAAAAATAGCTTATATACTAATAATAGCTCATTTTGTGAGAAATTTTTCATGAACTAGTGTAGCTATAGCTAATGAAACTTAGCAGAGTAAACTTATATATTTTTAATATCTAAAGAGCAATTCTCAATTAGTGAGCACTGTAATTTTGTCACACAGAAATATTCTTGCAAGAATAACTCATCACTTGATATAAAAACTTTCGCTCTTAAAAATAGAATAGAGTGTTTAATGGTAAGAGTTGGGGAGCGCTGAGAAAAACAGCTGTAAGCAATTTGACAAGGCAAGTTTGGCGTGAATGTACAATTTTACTCAATGAAAATTTTGGGTTTTCTCACACCACTCAAGAACTTTTCTTTAAGCAATTAGCAAGAAACTTTTGCAGATACTTTATATAGTCGCCACTTTTGCTTTAATACATGGAACTGTGTTTATTTCTTAGGAGTACTTGTAGTCAAAATCTACAAAGAATCTATATATTCCTTAGTTTTCAATATATTTCCGAGCAATCAGCAAATAACTGACGGTCATTATAGCATTGATTTTTCCACTCACCTTGTCGTAAGTCACCCTCTCTGACAAAGCAGTCACTCTGTTGCCATTAACTTGCTCTTGCGCCCATTTATATACTTACTTATACTGCTAATAATTGATTTTTCCCAAACGAAATGACTCTTTATGCTGCATGCAGCTCTGCAAACACACATATGCATGCCACTCAGAGTCTCATTTCTGCTATGTGCCTGCACCGAACCCCGCTTGGCCTACGTGACTTTTTATCCACAAAAGTCTATGTATTTTCTTTTTTACCGCTCAGCTGTTTTCCACCCTGCCGCACAACGGCGCAACAAATTTCATTCACTCATTTCCAACTCCATGCTTACTCTCACCCACCACTATGGCACTCAAACTGCCGTTGCTGCTGCTGAGTTAGCTAATGCCAAATGTGAGCTGCTTAAATATTTATGCTTAATTCATTGCATATATGTCGGTGTATATATGGACAAGAGTCCCTATTTACTTTGGCGAGTGCCGCTCTGCGCACAGCTGATTTCGGCCACCACTGCCTCCAGCTCCATTCGCTCTGTGCGCATTGAGCGCCTTTGCTGGCTGCCACAATCAGCTGCTTCAAGTCATATGCTCTTACAGCGTTTTACAGAGCAACGCGCTTCCTACTTTGGTGTACCCATGTAAGCGCTCGCAGTCTACCACCACCACCAATCCCATCCCTGCGGCGCAAACTCATTTTGCCGGCTATTTCCTCTGTCAGCGTGAGTTTTATTGAAATGTCAAAGTGCCGCTGCGGCTGCTGCTGCTCGCTGTGAGCGCATTCTGGCTTGAGTTGTGTTCTACACTCACTCGCTGGCAGCATTTTGCCGGTTCCAACGCTTGCACCGACCTTTAATGACTTTCTGTGTACCTTGATGTTATTTTCATCTGCTTTTCATTTCTGCTTCTACCTCGACGTGTGCGCACGTGACAGTTTGGGGTTTGGTGTTGGCGATGAGCTGGAGTTTGCTGAATTTAGTTTAGAACTTTCTTAATTTGAAAATTTCGTTAATATAATTGATGAATTAATAATTTGTATGCTTTATTTGGACACTTGAATCAGATTATACTGTGATATGTGTGATATAAAAGCTTCGATTTAAAATAAAATAAAAGAAAATAAAAAAAAAAAATAAATAAATAAAATAAAAATAAAATAAAATAAAATAAAATAAAATAAAATAAAAATAAAAATAAAAAAAATAAAAATAAAATAAAATAAAATAAAATAAAATAAAATAAAATAAAATAAAATAAAATAAAATAAAATAAAATAAAATAAAATAAAATAAAATAAAATAAAATAAAATAAAATAAAATAAAATAAAATAAAATAAAAATAAAAAAAATAAAAATAAAATAAAATAAAATAAAATAAAATAAAATAAAATAAAATAAAATAAAATATAATAAAATAAAATAAATTAAAATAAACTAAAATAAAATAAAATAAAAGAAAAATTAAATTTAATTAAATTAAATTATATTAGTAAATAATACTCTTGATGGTAAATTTTTTTAAACTTATTGAAATAAAATAAAATAAAATAAAATAAAATAAAATAAAATAAAATAAAATAAAATAAAATAAAATAAAATAAAATAAAATAAAATAAAATAAAATAAAATAAAATAAAATAAAATAAAATAAAATAAAATAAAATAAAATAAAATAAAATAAAATAAAATAAAATAAAAATAAAAAAAATAAAAATAAAATAAAATAAAAATAAAAATAAAAATAAAAATAAAAATAAAAATAAAATAAAATAAAATAAAATATAATAAAATAAAATAAATTAAAATAAACTAAAATAAAATAAAAATAAAATAAAAATTAAATTTAATTAAATTAAATTATATTAGTAAATAATACTCTTGATGGTAAATTTTTTTTTTTAACTTATTGATATCGTTATAATATCCTATAAAAATAATTACGAAATAATAAGTCAATTAATATTTAAACTTTTAATGGATTTTATCAAAATATTTTTTCTTATATTTCAAGATTATTAAATTACTGATTTGTTGGTATTTTAAATTTGTTCATGATTTTTTTTTTGTAATTGGTTTTATTTTACCATTAAATATACTTATATCAGTGTACATATTTGGATATACGCGCATATATGCATTGCTGATTAAGATATTTATACAAAATGTGTATACATTTCACAAAGATGCCTGATCTATATGCAAAACCAAAGTTTAACATAACATTAACATACGAAATCATTATTTATGCCCGCATTTTCAATGCAAGCTCGTGGCGTTTTATATGCATGTACAGCGCATATATGTATAAGCATACATACATACCTTTGTATATCAGAAGTTAAATGCTCGTTCAAATAATGGAAAATGCAATTTTTTTGTTTTTTTGATTTTTTTTTTGTTTTTTTTGAATTTTTTTTTGTTTTTTTGCAAAATTTTGGGTTTGTGTAAGCAGAATATTTACAGCACCACAAATATGTAGATTTGGTACATATGTATATTTAAATATATATATGTATGTATTTCAGTGTATATTTCATTTTCGCATTAACGCTGCTTGAAATGTGAGCCATTCTGACAGCTTTCAGATCGACAAAGACTGATCTTTTATCAGATGATGGGCATGAACATGTATATATATATATATATATATTTACGTATATATTTATAAAGATATATATTTTTATTTATTTTATAACCATATGAGTGACCTAAATGCAATATTGAGCGAATATAATGACAATTTTTGGATATTTGAGTAAAAAATTTATATTTATTTCTAATAATTAATAAATAAATAAATTAAATTGCTTAAATTAATAAAATATTTTTTTTCTATTATTAAATTCAAATAAAATTTTTTTTACCTAATTCGTATTGAAATTAAAACAAAAAATAAAAAATATTTTTTTTTAATCTTCTGTATTTAATTAATTTGTTAAAGCTTTAGTAATTTAATACATCGCGAACCTCATAACTACACACATACATACAAGTACTCATATGTATATGTCTAAATATTAATTTATGTAATTTATACCATTGCGTTAATATTCTCACCACTGCGAAACTAGATTTTCACATTTATTTTTTTCAATTTGCTCGAATAAATTCTAATTTAACACGCTTATGCCATCGACCTTTAATAAACTACAAAAAAAAAAGTACAAACACAAAAACCAACAACAAAAACAGTGAACAAATTATAATAGTCGAGTGAAACAATAGACCGCTACTACTTTGTTGCCGCCACTATGCGCAGAAAAGCCACTAAATAACAGCAACAACAACAACAACAAGCAACAACATATAGCAAACAACAAACTAGCAAACTAGCAGCATGACAACAACAATCGCTTAACGATCATATAACAACCTCAAACCGTTGAAAAACTAAATAGCAACAACGCCGCCAACAATTGTCTCGTTGATTTAATAAATTAACATTCATCGCTTTCGCTAATTGACTGGCAAGTCAAAGTGATGCGACACATTTTCAAATCAAACTAAAAACGTGAACATCTGCTGAACAAATGTAGCCACTTACATACAGATGGATGTGTGTGTGTGTGTTTGTATGTATTGCGGTTATACGAACATGGCGATCACTGCTGTAAACTAAGTTAATATATTTGTATTATATTTCCATATACATATAACGGGTGATTTTTTTGAGGTTAGGATTTTCATGCATTAGTATTTGACAGATCACGTGGGATTTCAGACATGGTGTCAAAGAGAAAGATGCTCAGTATGCTTTGACATTTCATCATGAATAGACTTACTAACGAGCAACGCTTGCAAATCATTGAATTTTATTACCAAAATCAGTGTTCGGTTCGAAATGTGAAAATCCGCTTTTTTATCGACAAATTTTGTTCAGCGATGAGGCTCATTTCTGGTTGAATGGCTACGTAAATAAGCAAAATTGCCGCATTTGGGGTGAAGAGCAACCAGAAGCCGTTCAAGAACTGCCCATGCATCCCGAAAAATGCACTGTTTGGTGTGGTTTGTACGCTGGTGGAATCATTGGACCGTATTTTTTCAAAGATGCTGTTGGGCGCAACGTTACGGTGAATGGCGATCGCTATCGTTCGATGCTAACAAACTTTTTGTTGCCAAAAATGGAAGAACTGAACTTGGTTGACATGTGGTTTCAACAAGATGGCGCTACATGCCACACAGCTCGCGATTCTATGGCCATTTTGAGGGAAAACTTCGGAGAACAATTCATCTCAAGAAATGGACCCGTAAGTTGGCCACCAAGATCATGCGATTTAACGCCTTTAGACTATTTTTTGTGGGGCTACGTCAAGTCTAAAGTCTACAGAAATAAGCCAGCAACTATTCCAGCTTTGAAAGACAACATTTCCGAAGAAATTCGGGCTATTCCGGCCGAAATGCTCGAAAAAGTTGCCCAAAATTGGACTTTCCGAATGGACCACCTAAGACGCAGCCGCGGTCAACATTTAAATGAAATTATCTTCAAAAAGTAAATGTCATGAACCAATCTAACGTTTCAAATAAAGAACCGATGAGATTTTGCAAACTTTATGCGTTTTTTTTTTTTTAAAGTTATCAAGCTCTTAAAAAATCACCCTTTATGTATATGTATGTGTGTTTGCGCAAACTATTGGTTTATTGTTGCATTGAGCTCAATTTTCGTGCGTTTTCATTTGCGCTGCATATATACATACATATATTTTAATTAAATATTGTACTTAAGCGCAACGTGACAACGAGCGAGGTTGCTGTGTGCCGAGAGTTCGCAGATGCGATAGCACGAACATAAATTTAAATGCAGTTTACTATATATTTTGTATGGTGCAGCGGCTGCCAGTTGCAATTTAATGGAAACTCACTTAAAACCACTGCAAACCACGTATTGCTCCTATTAGTTGAGCATTTCTGGTAGAACACCATCCATTTATGCCTTGAAAACACTCAGACATTCAAAAACGCAGAGTTGTAATATGACAGATCTCAAACAGAGCTATCAAAAGAGTGCGAATTCCGAATGCAGAATTGTAATTTAAGAAATCTCAGGCGAAGCTATCAAAGAAGTGAGAATTCCACTAGAATTTGTTAATTTTTCGATATTCTCGGAACATTGGAATTACTACTGGTCCAGTTGGGTATCTCTGGATACTTTCGTTCTTGGAACAAAGTCGAAAGAAACACATCTCAAGTAATGGTTGGTGAACTTGCCAGGTTATCTTATGGTTCCTGAGACATATACAGTACATTTTGATGGTTTTTACTAAGAAAACAATTGTATAATGGATTATTTTGATGCAGTTCCGTAGGATTACAGTGTAAGCGGTTTTTTGTATTCTAAGAATAGTATAGGAAATACAATGGATCTAACAAAGAACAAACTGTAGCAAATACCTTTCCTTCCACCTTTTTGTATAAAGCGCTGCAGAGCTCGTATCTGGCAATACTAAACATCTTTGAAAGATCTTGACATAACCCACAAAACGACGCCATGAATGCTTAGTTTGGATATTGCGTTCAACAGTTATAGACGTGTAAACATGGATTTCATTAACGCCGAAATTCGTGCTTTTTTTAAGTTTTCCTTCGTTAAAGGCAAATCCGCTAGAGAAACGGAGGAATGGTTTCGACGATTCAAAGCAGGTGAAAACGACACCATGAATAAGCCAGACCGAAAGACCTGTGACGACGAATACCGATCAAATCATGGAAAACATCGAGTTAGACCGGCATGTGGCATATCGTGACAACGCCCAGGAGATGGGAGTTAATCACCAACCATTTTAAACCATTTGCAGAAGGCTAGATACACGAAAAATGTTTGGGTACCGCATGATTTGACGCTTCTGGACCGAATCAACGCCTGCAATATGCTGCTGAAACGGAACGAACTCGACCCTTTTTTGAAGCGGATGGTGACTGGCTACGAAAAATGGATCACGTACGACAATATCAAGCGAAAACTGTCGTGGTCGAAGGCCAGTGAATCCTCCCAAACAGTGGCCAAACCGCAATTGACGGCCAGGCAGATTTTGCTATGTGTTTGGTGGGGTTGGAAGGGAATCATCCACTATGAGTTGCTCCCATATGGCCAGACGCTTAATTCTACCATCTACTGCGAACAACTGGACCGCTTGAAACAAGTGTAGTGTTCCACCAGGACAACGCCAGATCACACACTTTTCGTTGATGATTCTTCAGAAGCTACGGGAGCTCGGATGGAGGGTTTTATCGCATCCATCATATAACCCGGACTCATTTCATTTGTTTCAAACAATTTCCAGGAAATATGATTTCAATTTAATCTGTGTGGAAATCTCGTTTTCCCATTACTTTTCTCGATATAATCACAATTGTAACCTAAAAAGTGCTGATCTAATTAATCGGGAATAACATTCTATACGTTGTTGATATATCAATTCTTGACTTTTTGAAAAAAAAATCTTCTTCGACAGCTAAAAAAACTACTAAAAACTGGTTATATCAGACATCAGCCCAACATTGTTTCACTAATTGAGCACGGCACTAATTACAGTTTAATAATTTTTGTATTCTGTGCGAACTTTGCTACCGATAACTAATTGAAAAAAAACAGACTACATGCAATGTATGTATGCATGTCTGTAAAAGCAAAGTAACATGTTTAGAGATAAAAAATGATTAAAAAACTTGGATTTTAATTCAACAATCGAAAATGTTTGCTACTGTATGCGTAGTACAGTTATTAATTGCGGTATGGTTAAACAATAAAAACATATTTTCGAAGCAAATCGTTTTGAGATAAGCGCGAAGGTGATTAATTTTTGGGAAAATTTAGGTGTCACTTTTGATATTTTTTTTCGATTTTTTTTCTTTTTTTCTTTTTTTTTTTAATAGAAATATATATGCATATGTATGTACTTAGTATATATAAGTACGTTTATGTATCGCATGCGATTTTTTATCAATAAAAATGGCCAGACAAAGCGACGTAGAATTGTCGAAAATACAAAAATAATATATATATATATATTGTTTGTTGTTGCCATTCACATTGAATTGGAAATAAATGGAAAACCAATGCAAATTGATTAGACTTTCAGCGCTATTATTTATATCCCTCTATATAGTATGTCTATATATATGTTAGTAATCGCATGCTAATACGATTTGCTTGAATGAAGTTTTCGAATAGTGTTGCTGTGAATTATCGAAAAATGTCAACAAGCGCAAGCAAAACGCTTACTAACAAACGATTTTTTGAAACAAGAATGAAGAAAAAAAGTTTTATATATGTATGCATGTGTAAGTGTTTGTGTATAATTGGCCAATACAGGAAACGGCAAATGCTGATTATGGTACATTTTATATATATATAACTGTACACATATATACATATTTGCCTTTGTATTTATATTTAAATAGTAGGCGATAAATTTTGTTGAATCGTGGGAGATTTCAAAAATGCTAAACACACTAGCAACGGTGGGAACCAAAGAGTTAACGACTAAATGAGGCGAAAATTGAAAAATTAGACACGTCCACAAGCCAGATTGTACTGATTTCGAACCAAACCAAAATTTGAGGTTTTTTGAGATCTCCGATTATTGACATGAAGCAAATAAAATAGACGGCATAGGTTTCTTCAGGAGATTATATAAAGAGGACAATGATTAAGAAAAGTTCTTAGGAAAGCATAAATATTGCCTTAACAACCCAAGTTTGTCAAGAATATCTTTACATATGTGGTCTTGGTAATATCTAGCAACTCTTACCGTTCTCAAATGGTTCTTGATTTCTTTTAAGAAACAGAATATACTAAATCTCCCAAGCTAGTTTCATAGCATTTCTTAAGAGCAAGATGAAACAAGAAAAACGTTAATTTCGGCTGTATCGAAGCTAATATACCCTTCACAGGTGCATTTCTTTTAGTAACTATGTGTTTAAGCAAATCTAAAGACGTAAGAAAAAGTAAGTAAAAAAAAGAAAACATTTAACTAATTCTTTTTAGACGGGTTGTTTGCTAGAAACATAACGGTTATATAGTTAACCGATCTGAACAATTTCTTCGGAGATTATATTATTACCTTAAGCAGTAATCCATGCCAAATTTCTTGAAGATACCACGTCAAATGCGAAAATTTTCCATACAAGCCATTGATTCCGATCGTTCAGTTTGTATGGCAGCTATATGCTATAGTGAACCGATCTGAACAATTTCTTCGGAGATTAAATTATTTCTATGAAAAATAACTCACACCAAATTTCGTGAAGACATGTAGTAAAATGCGAAAATTTTCCATACAAGCCCTTGATTCAGATCGTTCAGTTTGTATGGCAGCTATATGATATAGTGGTCTGATATCGGCAGTTCCGACAAATGAGCAGCTTCTTGAAGAGAAAATAACATCTGCAAAATTTCAAAACGATATTTTAAAAACTGAAGGGCTAGTTCGTATATATACAGACAGACAGACAAACGGACATGGCTAAATCGACTCAGTTCAACATACTGATCATTTATATATATACTTTATAGGGCCTCCAACGCTTCCTTCTGGGTGTTACAAACTTCGTGACAAACTTAATATACCCTGTTCAGGGTATAAAAATCAAATAAATAATCTTAGAACTCTCTCGCAAACAGATAGTCTAACTTATCGCTTCTTCACATGAATATCTTTCATTAAGCTTTGTGAAACTGATATTGGACTATTAGATCCGGAGCTTTTAACAGCAATATCAACATTTTCCCTGAACAGTCAACAACACTCTTTCATTAAGCAAATTAATATCCGTAGCTTGTGAGCCATGCCAATCGTCAGCTCTCTAGGCGGCTGTGCCGTTTATTATGTAACTCAATATTAAAACCATTTTAATTGATTTTCGAACTCTTAAATTCGATTGAAGCGCAATCTTTTTTGACACTCAATCGAAATTCGATTTACCCAGAAGTGCCCCAAGCCAGATTTTCAAAAACTGTTTGCCCATCAGCCGATGCTTCATTAACTACAGCGCATTTACCTGCTGTCCGAGCAACAAGCTGTCGTCGTCATGCGAGGCCAGTTTGTTCGGCGGCCAGCGCTCAATTACACCGCCTCGCACACCTGCACGCCCCACTTACTCCGTATTCATTATGTTTGCTGTTGTTGTTGTTGCGCGCATGTATGTTCATGTTAGTAATCTCCACTTGGTTTGGCTGTCAACGGAGCATACACACCCGCATGCCACCGTCCGCCGCCAGTGAACCGGGTTTCGGACATGCTGATGGCGCAGCGAATGCGATGCGAAAAGCGAAATCAGGCATAAATTTAATTAAGTGCGATAAGGCGCGAATGCCAACGGACAGATGGACGATAGAAGGATTGGCTCGAGTTGCTCGCTTTCGGTTTTGGGTTTGGGTTGTGCTGTTGGCTGTTGGCTGTGGGGCGGACAACGGACAGCAGACCACTGGCCAAATGTATGGATTGCTAAGGACGGCAGGCAGACTGTTTGTCGCGCGCAGCCAGTTCGTTCGTTGGACTGTGAGCGCGATGTGTGAACGCTTGAACGCCAAATGCGGCTGCTACGAGCGCTATTAAGGGAATTGACTGCTCGTGGTGATAGTGGCAGGGTGTGGGGACGCATGAAAAGGGAACCAATGAATCTACAAGCCGACTGGCTGTGGAATTGTGTGCCTGTACTGCTTTTATTGGCGTTGATACACAACATGTGTGCGACACACACTTGCTTCATTTGCTCGCATATGTAAACAGACAGACAGACAAACATATATATGAGACAAATATACAACTATTTTATTGTAAGTCGTCAGTTATTTGCCGTGTTTGTTGTTATTGTTTCTTTGTAGCGCGCTTGTAAATTTCATCTTTGTTGTTGTTGTTATTTTTGTTGCGTAGCGTACAAGCGTGCCGCTTTGTATTCGCATAAAAGCGAAGGTCTGTCGCCGCTGCCACTGACACCTCATGCGCCAATGCCGCCAAAGCCCACCCCCTCGCCATTTGCCACTTTTTGTGGCGATTTTTTATGTTTTTGTACAGAAAAAATAATAATTTTTCAAATATTTACAAAAGTCCGCTTTTATGTTGGTTGCAGTTTAGAACTATTTCAGCATCAATAATAATTTTATGACTTGTTGTTCGAGTAACACATATTTCATATATACATATTTGCCAAAAAGTACGCAATTTCAAATATAATAAATATATATTTATATCCCTGTATGTTTGTGTGTGTGTAAGCGGCGCGAAGGTCATTGCTGTCGACGCCCGCCGGTTGCAGTATGTTCCAACCCTTTTTTGCATAGCATTCGCCATGTATGCGCTTTGATGCCCTCTTCTATGCACTGTTCTTATGCTAGGCGGACACACACACACACACATGGACGCACGCATAGCACCAACAACACATAGATAAATAATGGCGTGTAGCCGCAAAAGTAAATTTATATTTTTATGCGTATTTGCATGGCATTCGAGATATTTGTGTTTATTAGTTTGTTAGTTAGTTGGTTAGTTATGAGTTATTAGTTTTCTAAATATTAATTATTTTGCTAGACAGCCATCATTATTACTGCGTTGCGCTATTTGGGTCTTGGCTTTTGCGCAAATAAATTTAACAAATAATGAGCAACTTAAATAGAAATAAAATGCAAGGCCAATGGTAATTACGTCGACAGACTTTAGACTTTTTGCAAATTACGCCTTTGACAAATGCGTATTGCTTCCTTAATATTTGGGAGAAAAATTAAAAATTTTTGTATATAGTAAGTCCAAAATAGCTTTAAAATTGTTCAATAGCAGATATCCGGGAGAAAATTTTGCTCTGTTTTAAGATAAAGTCTTCTTGAAATTAAAAGCCGTAGAATTTTTGAACTTTTAAAACTTTCGAAGAATTTTCTGTACTCTTTTACTTTATTTATTACACTTAGAAGTCGAGTTTCATGAAATTCGAAGACAGCTGATGTTTCCTTTGACTTACTCCAACCAATCCATACATTATATATCCTTCCTGGTTAGCCTTAAAGGGACCCCATTCTCGGTTTCAAAAAATCGATTTTTTTAATTTAATTCGAACCTATAACTTCTCAAGAATGTTTCTTTAAAATTTCAAAAACTCTTGAAGATATAATGATTTATGGTGGAAGCGTCGGGCGACGGAGAGAGCTTCTCAAAATTTTAAACGAGTTTTTCTAGAAACAGTGTTTTTACGACTGTCGCATGAGGTTACTCAAAATCTATTAATCCAAACGGTTCTAAATTTTAATACGTTGTTCTATACATATACAGCTATGGTATGAACTAGGATAAATCAAATCGGTGAAGATCTTCTTTACTTTTCAACTTGATTTGTGGCTGAAAAAAGGCGATTTAAAAAAATATTTTTCAAAGGTCCGCCAATTTGTAAATTTTTGTGCGAAATTCATAATCCCTTTCCAATCCCGTTGGAATTTTTGGTTTCAGATGTTCTTGTGAGCGGACTTTTGTTTGATCCCAAAAAACAACAACAACAACAACAAATGATGTAAAATTTTTGTCTTCTTTTATAAGACTTCAAATTCATTCTTACCAGAGAAGGGGTATGCTTTAGACACTCAAAAAGGTAAGGAACAGCTCAGTTTATTCGGCAATCCATTCAAGATCGACTGAATGACATGAGGCCTTATTTAAATGAAGACGCTGACTTGCTAATTGACCTTTCAGACTATGTATATCAGGATAACTTGGATGGATTATATACTCATGTATATATATCTCAGAGAGAATTTCACTGTGTTTTTGATACTATAGACGTTTTCATATCTACTGACCACCACCCTATATGACTTCAGTAATATTGAAGGACTTTTTTGAGTGAGTTAAATTTAAATTTTTTGAGTCAGAGTCAGACAGTAAAAAGTGGTTAGGACCAGATTTCTCAAATTACCGAAACAACATTTGATATTAAAAAAAAATATATTTGTAGCTTTATGCGATCATATCCTCTGAATTCGTCGGAAACTACGGTAAATAGGAAACTAATGTAAAATGTATTAAAGTCTATGCTACTTCTAAAAAATCCCACTGAGAAATACTACGGTTTTGTTGGCTGCGTTGAATAGTTCTCAAAATGCTGCGTCGTCTGTTCAACTTGAGATCCCAATCCTTCTATTTATCTTGGAACAATAAATAGGCTATGCTGGAGAGTTGAGGCATAGGAAATAATAAGTAGAAAAGGTATCGTTGATGGTAAATGAATGTACCAAATGCCAACAGATTGTTATGTAAGTCTATAAAAAGGTTATATAAAATCTTAAATTAGCTTATCTTATAGGTCTTTAAGATAGTTTAATACTATTTTCATGATTATTATATATTTAGAACCTCTTCATAATAAACACGTATTAATCTCCATTTCTATTTTCAAAGTATAAAATCAAGTCTCTACCATATATTGCCATATTATTGCTATAATGAAGTAATTATGCATACACCAACTATTCATAAATCCTTAAGACGATATATGTATGAATTCAAAGATATGTATTACATTACTATGCATCGACAAATACTATAAATAACAAAGCTTCCTCTAAAAGCTGCAGTGCTGACGTATGAAGAGAAATGCCTACATAGTCAAATGATTGCTATTTGGGTCACATTGTATAAATATTCGCTATACCAATAATTAATGAAAATAGTTATATTTCATATAAATAACTGTGAATGTCTTTATAGGTAGGTATGTATATCCTAGTATATTATATATGTACCATGTGTATGTATATAAATGACGTTTGGTAGTTGTTCTGTGCAGATAATTATAGTTTGGCGCTTTTAAGCTTATACTAATGATACTGATGTCTCAAATTAAATTATTTATATAGATTCTAAGAATTCTTTAACTGATATTTGCTTAGTTATTCATATAAATATATATTTATATATGCGGTTTTCCTCGAATAAATAAATATATTGCATTAAGGTGCATTATTATTTCAGCATATCAATGTAGAGTGAAATGTCTTTTATTATGACTTAAATGGCAGCTCATAATATGAGTTAGAGATTATTTTCAAATTAAACAATATTTCTATATCAATTTCAACGATTTTTTGTTGCTTATGTCAGCTTAAAGCTAACTTAGTATATGAATATAGATAAGGAAGGATATTGTGCTAACCAGTCCATGTAATCTGAAATACACTGACAGTTATATAATATATGACAATTAAGGCAGTAGTCTGCTTTAGAAGCCGAAAAAAGCGTTTTTTAGCAATTTTTTTTTTGAAAGCGAAGGAAATGATTGCGGTAAACAGAATTTTAAGGCGACAGTTTACTATATTTAAGGCTTAAAAAACAATATTTATTATTAAAAAATATTGAAATTTTTTCAAAGTTGTAAGTATTTTTCTGGAGCGTCTGGAGTCTGCACTTGTAAATCGGTGCGATGCATCTGAAACAGTCGAACCAATTTTTTTTTTTAATTTTTATACGTTTCTTTCTTTACTTTATGAACTAAACAAATACCGAAGAAGTTATAAAATTCCAAATTTTTTCGAAGTTTGAAAAAAAAATTCAAGAAGAAGTTATAAAGAAGTTATAAAATTCCAAATTTTTTCGAAGTTTGAAAAAAAAATTCACTTTTTTAAGAAAAAACATTGACGTTAAGTTGAAAAACAAGTAGTTTAAATAATACTTTTGTCCAACTTCAACTACTTTTGTCTGGAAATGTCTTCAAATAGAAGATAATTTAATACTGAAGCTAGATCACCTTGGTTTTTTTTCGATCGGACATATATTCTTTTTGTTATCGCCGGCACTGTTTTCTAACACTTGTGAAAATGAAAACTCGAGAAAACGCGCTTTACAGTTCTGCCTGAGCATTCGCACCTGCTCGACGCTCGGCTACTAAAACTGCTCTAGCTTCGAAAATATGTCGAATTGGTCTCTGGAATTTTAAAGACATATTCTTGTATAGTTTTGGAAGAGATTTAAAACAAAAAAAAAACGATTTTTTGAAGCCTGTAAAGCAGACTTAAGATTGGAGAAATATAGATTGGAGAATATAGAGAGATGATCTAACAAATACATATCATAAAGTAGAACGCTGTTCATAGTGTCTTATAACACAATATTAGTTGAATTAATCGGGTTTTCTTCGTAAGCGAGTGCCAAAAGAACGCGCAACTCGGCTACACTTTCCCTAAATGCATTTGAAAAGACCAGTAGCATCTCAGCCATGAAAATCGCGCTCCATTTTATTTGTTTTAATGGAAGTTGGCTGTGGTTGTTTGAAAAATCTACAGATCCTATTCTCAGATCCCAGTTTTTTTTATTTTAGCGAGTATTCTCTTATCGCTGGTTCAAAAACCCACTAGACAATCGCTAATATTATCTATCACCTCCGAACAGAGACACATTTGTTGCTATCAGCTCATAAAATAATTAAACCTGAATCCACAGTAAAAACCACCGTTGTTTATCACTTAATATAGCTTCAATATTAAACTGCGACTGAATCACTTTTTCCCAACACAAAAACAAAAACAAATAATAGACCAATAACAACCTGGCGATATTGCTGCATTAATCCTTAAAGCCATGAGCAAATCAAATCAATTATCATACTAAAGAATTATTTATGCAATCAACTTTCAATGTTGAGCAGCGCGCTCAGTAACATTCTCTAATGCACGCACAGCAGAGTGCGGGAGCGGGGTGGAGAGAGTGCGTAGAATTACTGGACTTTGGACTTTGTGCGATGTGCGTTTGTGTGTGTGTCTCTGTGTGAGTGTATGTCTCTGTGGCAATAGTGCCGTGTGCCGTGTGCCGTGAACCGAATATGCTTTTTATACTATTTGCATAAATTTATTTGATAACAGAATGAAAACACTTCAACCAATACTAAATGAATAAAATCGTACAAAATACGTACAACAATGACAACAACAACAATTGCAAATGCAAATGCTGAAGCACACTCGACAACAACTAAATTCACTTAAGTCAAATTGTTTACGAATATGTTTATGCAAATTGGTTTATGTTCTGTGCTGTTTTGCTCTTTTTCGCCTTTTTTCTCAACTTTATTTGCTTGTTGCCTCCATGGCGACCTTATCAATTAGCGAATTTGCTAATATTATTTGCTCTACGCGATTGTGTATGTGTGTGTGGCTCGTGTGCGTCTGGATATGGTGCGCCAAAATTCCAGTTGAATAGCATACAAGCAAAGCATAAATAAATAAAATACGTGAAAAAAGTAAATAAAATCGGAGCAAAAGTTTATTGATAAAAAAGGCAAACAAAATGGGAAACACGAAAGTGAAATGGTATGTTGAAAGCAGCGCAAAAGTTTTTGGCAACGTCCTTGTCAAGCAAGTTAAGGCCGATAAATATGCGAAAATATGCTAAATATGAAATAAACAACAAATATACATACATACATACATACTCACACATATTGTATATTTGTTTCTATGAGTTTGACGAACAAATTGTACAAATGACACTTCACCACGTTTCTACAGCTAAAAATAAATACGAATAACGGACATTAAGGTAGATGTTTTTGCAATAAATAATACATACATATATACACACATTTATAAGTGCAAAAGCACTCAAGTTTACTGGTCTGTCATATGTACAGTAATTTGTCAAGCAAGAGTGTGTGGACATAGCATGATTGTAGCTTGTAAAAGTTTATCAGAAATTGTATTTCTGCAAAAAAAAAGTTGTGATATTTTATATGAAGCAATTTAGAGAAAAGAAAAATCGTAAAATTATTATTTTAGCGAACTTTCTTTGAACTTTGAACTAGTTTTCAACTGGCCCAAAAGTAACCATTTTGGGATTATGTGTGAAATGGATGATAAATGATTTAAAACACTTTAATCGTAAAATTATTATTTTTAGCGAATTTTCTTTGAATGGTGAACTAGTTTCGAACTGGTCCAAAAGTAACCAGTTTCGGTGTAGGTGTAAAATGGAAGATAAATGATTTAAAATTTATTTTTTCAAAAAATTTTTTTTTTTCAAAATTCACGATTTTTGTAAGTATATATATTTTTTTTCAAGCAAAAGGATTAAAATTTTTTTATAAAAATATGAAAAATTAATTTCGCAAAAATCACCAAATATTACGGAATCAATTTATGTATTAACAATTTTTTTAGAAGAAATTTTTTTTCCAAGCAAAAGTATTAAATTTTACTCTATTTTCACCACATAGTCATCACTGGTATATACTATAGGCTTTGTATACTCGTAGAATCACAATATGTGAGCGCGTATATGATTTTCATGCACTCAATTGAACTGTCGATTTGATGAACCTACGCCACATATGAGCACACACACATCCACCATTGGCTCATAAATTAAGGCAGTAGCAAATTAAATTTAATTTAAATCGCATAAAAAACTATTTTAATCAATTAAACTTGTGAACGTTGCAAATAGGCAAAAACAAATGTAGAAATATAAAAATATATTTTAAATGGTCATCAAATTTTATGAAAAATTTAGTGCTTTAGGAAATGCGCGAGTGCAGAGTTTGCTGGGGGAGTTGAATGGTCAATATGCGAAGCGATTTGTGGATTATTTGGAACTCGGTTACTCACTTCGAAATTGAATATTCATGCGAAAGAAGCGTTTAAAAATTAACCGTTAAGTATGGTAAGAGGGCCCCAAACAACTACATTGTACTCAATAAATATTAGTCCCTCGAACCTACAGTATTTTTCAAGTTTTATAACAAATAAATTCCTGAACACCGTTCTGATCATAGTCGTTTCTATATAATCCGGTTTCTTATACGGTCAAGGACTGTCAAATCGGCAATATTCCCCGAAATTATTTGGGAAATGTTCCATGTCGCTACAACAACAATAACCAGTGGCACTAAAAGTAATAATTTATTATAAAAACTGTATTTGAAATGAAAAAGAGCATTAAGCTTCTAGGATTAAGCTTTAATCTCAGATTTTTGAGCTTTATGCTACCAGTTTTGAGCATTCTGCTTCCTGGTTTGGACTTTAAGCTTCGAATTTTCAGCTTTATGCTTCGATTTGCAGTTTTAAGCTTCCAGGTTTGAGCTTTAAGCTTCTAGGCTTGAGCTGAAAGCTTCGTTTTTTCAGCTTTAAGCTCAGAATTTTAAATTTTCGTGTTTTCATTCTTGATTGTTTGATTTTGAAATTTAAGTTAGAGCTTTAAAATAGGAGTTTGAACTTAGAGTTTTGGGTATGGGGAATGGAACTAAAAGAAATAATATATTATAAAAACTGTATTTGAAATTTTAAAGAGCTTTAAGCTCGGCAAAAAGCTCAAACCTAGAAAGCTTTTTGCCGCGATTTTTGACCTTTTTACTACGAGGTCTGCGCTTAAAACTTCTGTGTTTGAGCTTTATGCTTCGATTTGTCAGTTTTAAGCTTCCAGGTTTGAGCTTAAAGCTTCGTTTTTTCAGCTTAAGCATATATTCTCCATTTCTGAGCTTTAAAATAGGAGTTTGAACTTAGAACTTTGTTTCTTGTAGTCTCAATTTCATTTTTGAGCTTCGGTTTCTTTGTTTTGCGACTCCTATTTATATATTGAGTTCAAAATTTAAAGTTTTAGATGAATATTATATTATTATGAATGATTATTGAATATTTTGATATATATGTATAAGTAGATTTGTACAACAATTTGAATCAGTTCAAAATTTAAGCTCAGTTTGGAAATACATATATACATATGTCTACAAATACTTTATTGTCATTATCTAATAAATCAGTTATATAATATATCGCTATGTTTGGCTTATGCCACACAGATTCTAGTATTTGAAAGCGTTATTGTCCTAGGTCAGCTAGTCTATGCAGTGCACCCCTGTGCTGCTATAATAAAAATCGATTTTTACTACACAACACGTCAGCGCTGATGTGAGTGTAACTCGTTAAATTTAGTTTAACGCATTAGCCTCCATGTATATATATGTATAATCATATGAGCTACTATATACCTGTATACATATTTACAAGAATATTTACAAAAATATCGATAAACTTCGCGGTTAATTTCGCTCATGTGATAAAAACAGGCCGTATACCGGTATGCGTGTGTGTGTGTTAATTAATTTATGCATGCAAATATTTATAAGCAAATATAAATAAACACTATTTATAGGTAGATGATGACCGTGAGAGCTGGGAAAAAAATGTTAAACACACATCACTGACTGTTTCTTTCTTTTTTGAATTTTTTTTTAAATTTTTTTTTAACTGTTCACACAACAAACACTCGACTTGTACAAATTTACAAATCAACATGAACTTGTAAATACTTACACACACACACACTCTCACACATATATATGTGTGAATATATATTTTTACAATGACTCGCAGCGTTTATTCACTTGAAAGTTATCATCGCGCAACTGCCTTCGCCTCCAACCCAGCACCGCATTCTTCCGCGCTCACCTCCCGCCTTGCCAGTCAGCTTTACCGCTACACAAGTTAATCTGCTTTTATCTCTCAACTAAGTAAATACGTCACTGATTAACTCTTGTATTCTATATTTGTAAATGTCGCGATGCTTGACTGATTTAACTGTCAGCCACTTGAGCTAATCGCAGAGGCGCATGAAAAGCGTCGTTGACGACGACATACTACCACATACTTACACACTCACTTACTTACTTGCTTACTTTGCTGGCTGGCTGGCTTGTATACTTACTTGATAAAAATTAATAATGTAATCACAAAGTAAGCCCCACAATATGCACCGTACGGTATGTAAAGGCAGGCATAAAGGCATGGCGACCAGCAGCGGTATTGCTGCTGCCCACGTAGCGTACATAAAGCAATAAATAAGGCAATAAAATGCATGAAGGCGGCTTCAAAGCAAAAGAATAAAAGCAAACAAACAAAGCGAAAAAATTAAAAAAAAACAACGAAAAAATTACAAAAAAAAAAAATGGAAAAATAACCGAAGGAAAATGAAAAACGAGAAAAAAAGTAAATAAACTTTGTAAAATTAACAACAATTGACATAAAATGGTCAATGGACTCGTTAAGGTTTGAAGGCAGGGACGGACAGCGGCTGTAAGCGACTGCTAAGTGGACGCGCCTGAAGTTGAATGGATAAATGTAACAGTATAATGCAAGAACGATTGTATATCGTTTTGAATATGTTGCAGCGCTGATTGCTGGACGCGTCTTTTGAAACCTTAACGGTGCTTATTCGAGTAGAGTTTGTTAAGTAACAACTTACATTGAGGGTCTCGTACATATATAGTCGCGGAGCGCAGCTATTTTCGTCGAAAAATCGTTAATGAGGTAGCCTCTTTTAATTGACAGACTCAGTAATTGCTCACTGTGCTAATTGAGGTCAAATTAAAGACAAATTTCGGTACCCTTGTGCATTCAGGGTTCACATTTGTTGTATATTGTCTACGTAATTTTGACTTGCAGATGTTAACATAACGGTAAATTAAGTACTAGTTAGTCAAAATATACTTTGAAATCAGTTCCGCATCTAGTGCTAGTCACAGCCTCCCTTTCTATGTCAGTCTTCAGCGTCCTGCATGAACTTAAGTTTCAGATTTAGGCTCAGGCTTTTTAGCTGACTTGATCGCCTCGACATCCTTAGCTTTCTTTAGATCCGAGTCTATTTAGATCTCTATCGCCGTATAGAGCTCACACTTAGTTTGTAAGTTTCCGTCTCAGTTCCAGTTTCCACTTAAACCGTTGAGTCTTGGTCTCATTTTCAATTCTAGTATCAATTCTATTCAGCGCTTTAAACTCTATCTCACTCGCGATTCGGTCTTTTTAGCCCAAAACTTCAGTTTCAGCATCTAGCTGAAATAATTGAGGTTTTATTAAAGAGAACTTTCGGTAGCTCTGTACGACCGGTGACTTAATCTCCTCGACAACCTCAGCTTTCCTTTAGATTCCGGCCTATTTAGATCTCAATCTCCTCTATAGAACTGAGACTTTGTCCGTAAATTTCCGTCTCAGTTCCAAGCTCCACTTGAATCGCTGATTATTGGTCTCAATTTCGGTTCGAGTACCAATGCTTCTCAGCATTTTAATTTCTATCTCACTCGCGATTCTGTCGTTTTAGCTCAAAGCTTCAGTTTCAGCTGCCAGATGAAATAATTGGGGTTCTTCTGTTTGGACAGGGTTCAAATTTGTCGTTAAGCGGCAATACTGGCATTGGAATCGATGACAGTACGCTCTGGGCTAGTTAAGGAGTGTCTGAGATCCTTATCAATAGCTCGCAGCTATTTTGCTATCCGACTAGTATAAGTACCCGGCCACCGTGGGATCGTTGGTAACTGTATAGCGGACAAGCTTGCAAGGTAGGGTACTTTAGCTACATTGACGTCGGAATGGGAGCGCGTTGGTAGTCCATGGTCAACATGCAGACTACGCATGAGCTCGTCAAACGCTGGTCAACTACCAGTACTTGTGCAATGGCGAGGTCCTTTTGGCCCTCTGTGGAGCGCAAGTGGTCCTTTCAACTGTTTTCTCTGGGCAAGGTCCATCTCAGCGCGATCGTTGGTGTACTTACTGAACATTGTCCAATGGGTACCCATGCGATGAGACTTGGGATAGTGGCAGATGCAAGTTGCCAAAGCTGTATGGTGGAAGGCGAGATGGAATCATCTAAGCATTTCCTACTTCATTGTCCAGCTTTTGCCAGACTGAGGTTGGAACACCTCGGAAGGCCCTTTTTCGGCGATCCTCGCGAATTAGCTAGAATCGATATTAGCCGTCTTAAGAAATTTGTAACGGATTCCAAGCGTTTTGCTGAATTTTAAAGGTCTTTGATCCACAGCGAGTTTTATTTGTACCACAATGGACAGCGCCAGACTGTCTAAGTGAGATCTGCTGTTTTTGCAGAGATCTGCCAAGAAACCTAATCTAACCTAACCAAGTATCTGTAACTTTGACTTGAAGATTTTAATATAACGGTAATTTAATTTCAAGTTAGTCCAACTGACATTTCTGGACATACCAAACTTCAAAGTTCCTCACTTAAGTTTTTGTTGCTGACTAATCTCTTTTACTCTCTCTCGTTCTCTCTTCTCTCTCCGCTGAAAATTTCGAAAATCTCTATTCTTAATCTGTCCCTATACTTCTTATACTTTATGTCACCGGTCAACCTCCACACACCTCTCAATTCTTGCAAAAAGAGATCAATTGGCTGCTGGCTATTACAAATTCGTCAGAAAAGCAACAAAAATAGTTGTCTATTTTACAATGTGTTGCTTAAAATTGTGTTCTTGTTGTTGTTGTTGCATTTACTTTTACCAATTTCGTTATATATTCCATCTAACTTGGCATATGCCACCGCAGCGCTCAATTGAAAGCAGCAGCAGCAAAGAGCTCGTCCGGCTTGCCATATACTCACTTGCCACACATTGAGGCAACGTGCAACATTCTTGTATTTATCTATTATTCCATAGATTCTGCTATCTCCCCCACCCACACAACTCAACTCGCTTGAGTGGTAACTGCTTTGGCTGCCTTGCGGCATGTTTAACTACAGATTTCGTCTCGCTACTGGTTTTGCTACTTGCGTTACGGTATTCATATTTGCAAATACATTTTAATGCAACACACACAGGCACACACACTCAGACTCGGGCTGATGGAAATAAATAAACCGGGCTTTGAATGCATGCGGCAGCGTCCACAAGGAGTTGCGCTGAGCTGATGTTTTCATTGCAACACATGTTGGTTGCATGCAACAAACAACAAACATATGTAGCAATAATTATGTAGCTTTCGTTGCTTTACTCTAGCGCTTATATGTTCATATGTTCATATGTGTGTGTGTGTGTGTGTATGTGCGCGCATGTAAAATTCATGAAGAACTGAAAATCATAACACACAAAACTTGTGGTGGCACTGCACTCACGCTAGCTAGCTAGCGCCAAAGATGCGGGGACATGTGGCATGCGGCGCGCCGCAGCGCATAGTTGCCGCGTCAGTGGAGCGCGCTGCGGCCAAGAAATCCAGCAAAGAATTCATTTACATCTGCTTAGTGGGTGATTTGCGGCAAGATACCACAGCGCCAGCCACATACATATGCACACCGAAAACAACAACAACAACAACAACACATACAAAATCATATATGTAGCTGTGTGTTTGCGCTTTGCCAAGTGCCAAAGCACTCATACGCCTCGTCGTACCCGAGCGCGGCGTGGCAGGCGCGGCTGAGAGAGAGAGGCGAGTTGATGATGTTGAAAGCGTGAAACTATAAATTTTCGTTGGATCGCCGGATAAGCGGCAAATAGCGGATGGGGCGAGTGCGATATGGGCAGGCATGAATGGATATGCACAACACACACACAAGCTGTAACACAGGGTTGCACGAAAATTATTATGTGAACGCATGAGTGTGCTCGTGTCTGTGTGCTTGCGGTTAAGACGATAGTGCCGCACGATAGTGTTGCTCACGCCCACACCGCCACTCAGCAGCTACACCAACCAACTGCGGTGACGGCGGTTGTGCAAATGCTCATGCATATGCCTTTGCCTGTGTTGGTGTGTCTGTGTGTTTGCCGGCTTCCTGCCTGCCAGCGCCCGGTTTGTTGCTGCTGCATATGAAATTATGCCAAAAAATTTCGCTGATGCGGTTAAATTGCGGCGCTGCCAGGTAGCCAGCCAACCAACCAACTCAGCACAACACAGCTCAGCTGGCAAAGTAGGAAACGCGCCCGCGCCCGCGCCCGCGTCCAACGCCGACCCGCCGCGCGTTGGGTATTAACAGCCAGCGCTGGTGCTGGGGTTCCTTTCATGCCATGTTATTACTGTTGGCCATGGCTGTTTGGTTTAGTCAGACACTTGCCGTCATAGTTGTTGTTTAATGTTGTTGCTGTTATTTTTTTTTTTTTTTGTTTTTGTAGGCAAATGTCTTCACACGTTGGCATCGTTACTTGTTTGCGCTGTTTCGCTTCTTGTGTCTACAGCTCCATTGGGGATCTGCATATGTTAGTGATTGTTGTTCGAAAATTTTCCGTTTACTTTGCGTCAGGCACTGTGGGGGGTCTCCCATCGGCGCTCCATTCAAACTGCATAGCCATCCATACATATTAGATGCGAGTCCTTCCAGCTCATGCTGCTTGAAGTGGGTCGCCGGATTTCTTGTCTATGTGTGCGCCTTTGTGTGTGACATGTGCATGTCAAGTGATTCATTTTCCGTTATGCCCAAACCCCCAGCGTGCCGCTGTGTGGCGGCGTTGTCTGTGCGCTGGCACTTTTCAAAGTTCAAACGGCATAAAAAATATTCTTTAAACAACACATACAAATTCTCAAATTCTTACAACTTTTCGCATCACTTTGTGCTATGTGTGTGTCTATCTTTGGCTAACTTGGCTAGCCGTGAGCTACGCCGCTTGTACGAGTATGTATGCGTGTCGTGTTCGTGTAGGGACTGTGATAGTGCTGAAGCTCGCCTGCGGTGCTGGTGGTCCTGTCTGTTTTTGCGTTCAAAAATGTATTCATCGCATTGCAACGGAAGCAACATAAATAGTCAGCACCAAATGATCGACTGTCTTAAGGACAAATAACTAAGTCGGCTTGTTGGCTCAAGGCAATAGGACACTGCGAAAAACAGGAGGTTATGGAATAACAGATGTGCTCCGCAGATCCGGATTTTCGGTCTTCTCTATGTCCTAAGTCCAGCCTACTTATTTATGTATGTCAGTCGTCACAGTTCTGCATGAACTACTTAGCCGCAGGCTCCGTATCTGACTTAATCGTTTCGACAACCTCGAACGCCGTTTAGATCTCAGTTTGAATAGATCTTAGTCTTCTGTATACGCTTTAGATTCAATCCATGTTTCCGTCTTAGTTCAAGTATCTCCTTGAAATTCAGAGTCCCATTCATATCCTTAGTCTCTGTCTCTACCGCCAGAAGTTTAAGTTTCAGCATCCATTAGCCAGGAATTCGTAGTTCCAGTGGCTTTCCGGGGGAAGTTTTAGTGAAAGTTCCAGTTTTCTGGCACTGTCATAGGCTTAGTACCGGTACCAATCTCAATCACAGTCTTGGTTCAACATCTTTGCCGTTTTTTTATCATCTTAGGCTCAATCCGACTTATGTTATTTGAGCTTTACTATCAAACTCAATACTTACATCGTATCGGTCCTGCCTCGGTCGTAGGTTCACTTCTGACTCATCTTCAATATGATATAGTTTTCTACGGATAGTCCATCCGTAGAAGTGAATCCATTTTACTTATCCTCCAGCTCTAAACTTTCTCCGTGTATTCACTCACATCTCAGTTTTGTATTCCTACTATTTTTAGAGCGCTTAGTTTCTTTTCCTCATTTTACGCTACTTCGCGTTGTTAGCTTTGTTCGTTTGTTTTTTGCAGGACAACAATTCATCTTAATTCAAAGTGCCCAACCCATGTAAAACTCCCACTATTCCAACGTCCGACAGCGTTCTCTCGTGTGTGCGTTGGCTTAATCTCAGCGGCACTTTGTTGCTGTACGAACGCATACTTCCTTTACTGTTATTTTTTATTTGTTTTTTGATAAAGTGACGCGCTGTCACTATCGCTGACTGCCTCGGAGGATTTAAGTTTTCGCAATAGACACATTTGTGTGTAGGCATGTGGGGGTGTGGGTGACCGTTTAACCTCACATACGCTGTCCGATTTTACGCTCATTTCGGCAGCAAAACGTCGAGTCGCCTCTGGCGTCCCATGGGTGGTGCAGTGTTCGGCGGCGCGACTAAAAGCGCTTAGTTTCCACCGCCGCGTCGCTGTGTTTCTCGTCCATTCTTCTGCTCACATTCGCTCTCGCACCAAAGGAGTTTCGCAAACATGACGTTGCATGTCAAGCTGGATACACCAATATCCTCGTACATGTCCTTTCAGCCGCATTCCTCGCTCTTCCGCAATGAACGACAAAGGTCGCGTGCTATAGGCTCGGAAAACGGCCGGCCGTCCAGTGCCTCGCGGGATTTACACATGTCATACTGATGTTGTTTGATGGCGTTGTTTGTTGCCTCGGACATTGTTTGCGCAGCAATTCGTGCACTGCATGTTGTTGTCTCATGTTTTTAGCAAATTCGCGTGAAGTGAAGTCTTTCGGCCTGCTGTTCTCTGATTCATGTATGTACTTTACTGTGCCACGCTTTGCTATACTTCGTGATGGCAATACTAAAAAAACTTTCAGTTCAACAATGTTGCCATATTTATTTTGCAATTTTTGTTGTTTTCCTTGAAATAGTTGTTGTGTCGTTTTTATGTTCTGCTTTAATGGTTTTCGTGTACGAAGACCTGCTGTTTCGCTGTGTTTTGTGTGCTTTGTTGGTTCCAGCAGCGCTCATCAGGACATGGACGGAAAAGTGACGCCACTTATGGAAAGAGCTCGAAGGAAATGGAGCACTTTCAAGTTAAGAGCATACTTAGATGACGATATACTCTGATATAGGGTGGTGGGTTCCATGATATGCCAAAAAAATCTAGAATAAGTCGATCATTTTTTGAGTTGGAAACTGGAAATACTGAAAACCCCCAGAGATGTTTCGGTAGGAAACCTTGGGATTCTTCGATTTCTTCGTACGTAAGAATTCGGATCTAGTTTGATTAATGAAATGGTCTGAGAGATCCCATTGGATTGGGCTCATTGGATCGGCCTCGAACTAAAAAAACTACGGTTAATTTTATAATTTAAAAACTCAGGGACGAGAACTGGTGAACAAATACTTGTCAAAACAAACCAACATAACAAGGGCACTCAGCAATATTCTGCACACGCAATCGTTAAAACGCCGCGAGGGTGTCAAATACCGAGTGAAGATACACTGAAACGGCAAAATAAGTTAAAAGTGTTGACTCATGTCATTAACAAGCAACAGCAACAAATCGAACATCATTACCAACACCACGCTAAACCGTTAGAATTACACACAAGCACACATGGAGGCAGGATATGACGGCAGTTTCACATATCAGCCTGGAGTGAGTTGCGATATGTGTCAGTACCCACATTCCCGCTTGTGGCGGTGACTCACAGGCCATCACTATGGCACACGTGCGCATCAATCACTCTCATCAGTGACACATGTAATCTTAAATAAATAAAACATGTTTTTTGCGCCCCGCGCGCCAATAACTAATGAAAATAAAATGCTTCGCAAAATTCTAAAGTGGCATGTACTCGTAAAATCTACAAAGCAAAAAAAAAAAAGCGGTAAACACAACGTAGGCAGGATCTCAAAGGAAATAGTGTGCTGTCAAAAAAATTAAGCCCGCAAAACAAATCAATGAAAATCTGTAGCACATTTTCAAAGCGAAAATCCAATTTCGTGCCTCGCATAGTGATACCTTGCAGCCGTGAAGGACACTCCTTGGGTTTAAATTTTTTGGCAGAGCGGTAGTTGGGCGCTTTTCGGTGTAAACGGTGTGTAAGAGTGGCTTCTTCTGAGTTCTAATTAATAGTATTAGTAATATCTGTGTATGCTCATGTAGTCTGTTAAGAGCTTGTACTCGCTTTATTGGCTGAAATGACACAAGAGGATGCTTGAAGCTCTAAGAGCGCGCACCTGTTTGATTTGGAGGTGGAAACAAACAATAATATGAACAAAGTGTGAGGTCCATACAGCTTCTGAGGCTGATAAGAGAGTGTTCTGTTCTTCTTTGAAGGTCAGCAAGACGAAAGTGTCTGCTACAGACGAAAGAAATCGAAATTTTAGATTCTTAATACCACTGGTTGACAGTTTCAGAAGAAATATGGACTAAATCTGGACTACTTGTTGCATTATTAACAGTATTACAACTTACTGAACCTGTACCTATAGAAAATTAAGTATTACTAGTGCCATTATGAAGAGTTTTATCCATTTCTTCGAGATTAGTTAAGTTCCATGGCCTTAGAAGTTCTTTTCAGTACTAACAGTGATGAAAATCGATAATTGTACCATCAAATGATTCCTAAGTACCTGGAGAAGCACGGTTATGGTATCTATTTTTAGTTAGATTGTGTCCAAAACTTCATTGCTGTAGAATTGTCCGACTTTTTAACTAATTACTTATGCAATATCATCCTAAATGTAGGCAACGTTTTCATAACAAGTGTATAGCACATAACTTCCCCACATATGTTGGAGACTTTTCATATATATTTACGAATATTTTAGTTATATAAATATTTCACATAAGGATCTACAAATTTAGAGTTCATTTTATTTTATTTCATATTGCGGTTTCGTGTTTTTTGCTCGTTTTCGTAAACTCTTGGGATTCCTTTTTCGGTTTGTATGTTTTTGCCATGTCTTTTGCTAAAAATAACCCAAAAACATGTACGCACAACTTCATAATTTATTGTTAATAAATATCACAGGAAGTAATATACTTGTAGTGCACAACAGTAGGGGTCCATATCCTACCAACATTTCGTGCCTGGCTGTACGTTTCACTGTTGTGTTTTTCCTAGATTTCCTGTGGTATTTTTGGGTTTTGTTTATTTTCCATACAAATACGTTGCCTGCATAAGTAAGAGCGGCCGAAAATGGAAAGAAAGCACGGTCAACGGCGTGTTGTGGGTGGACCGAGTAGGGCGCTTAAAGCTGAAACGTGGCTGTGTGCACATTCATTTTGTTAGCATACGAATTAGTGTCACAATCTTACAACAGCAAACAAAAAAGCAACCACAATAATAACAATAACAACACAAGAACGACAAGTACAAGCACAATAATAAACAGAACAATCGAAAAAGATAAGCGATACAATGAACCGAGACAAAAAATTGAAATAATACAAATAATAATAAATATAAAGCGCAAAAACAGCAACAACAACAATAGCAAAAAGCATAACACCGCTTTTGGTCACGGCCGCTGAAGGCAGATAAAAAACGCGCCGATGCTGGAACTCAGCCTCCGCGCCGGCCTAATATTTAATTTTTATTTATTTAAGTGCGAATATTCGTGGGGAGGGGAGTGGAGTGGCGGCGCATTTTCATTACGACAAGTGTACGCTACGCACTGGCCGAGCGGTGGCCGGGTGGGTGCGCAGCATCCTTGCCAGCTACGGAAGGATATAAGGTTGTTTTTGTATGTGTGGCGTGTGAGTGCAAAGGGCAGCGAGTAAAAATTGGGTGAAAATTTTCGTTTTTTTTTTACTTTTTTTTTGCTTTTTTCTTCTCATTTCCACATTTTATTATTTTCATTCATTCAAGTTTTTGTTTGCTCGCCTGCTTTTCAAAGGACTTTCTATTTACTTTGGCGCTTGTTTATAAGCGTATAAATTCAAAAGTCTATGAAACAAGCTATTGAATGAGCGGAGGATGAGAAGCATGAAGCAAACTGGTATCAAGAACAAATAATGAAAATATGTATTATATAAATTGCGAGAGAGAAGGGACTGGTGCGTGAGATGCTGGTTGTATATGAGTAACGCCAAAGCTGTGCTTATAAATATATGACTAGGATCTTGTTTATTAGCGAATAAGGCATAATGTGCGTTGAAAAAGAAAAAAAATATCCAGCGTAGGTTGTAAGGGTAAGCATTTGAGCAATTTTGTGCGGGTAGTTGAAGGGTCTAAACTTTGCCTAAGCAGCTGTGGCGCGATTTCTCTTCCCTTCCCTTCTCTCGGTGCGTGCCTCCTTTTTCGGGTTTTTGTTTATGAAAATTTGACTTGAAAATATGCTAAAAGTTTGGCGAAATGTCAGCCGCAAATATGTTAGGGTATTTATTGGCTGAATTATTTGCCAAAGCGCCTGGTTTGTGTGCCATGAACCCTTCCTTTTTGCCCCAGCCACATTTCTTCATATTTTGGGTTAGGCTGAGACAAATTTATTTTATGGGTTTATAAATTTGTAATTTGTATTTTTTTTATTATAGTTAGTAATGATAATGGGTGAAAGGGTCTAAAAATTAAGTCATATTTAAACTGCATATATTATAGCGGGACATTAAGAGCAGTGATGGTGCAGGCAGTTAAATTGGTTTTAAATTTGAAATTTTTGCGGAGAGAGCGCTAAGTGGGGGTTAAGAGAGAGAGATTTTTTTGTTTTAGATTTTAATTTTTGATTTTATTTTTTTCATTTTTGATATTTTTTTGTATTTAAATATGTGACCTGGTCTACGAAAAGGGAGCTAACGTGCGAAAACTAGTTTTCTGGGAAACAGCTGTTAAAAATAAAAGCATCTCATCTTCCATCCGAATCAACTAAAAAGTGAAAATTGATTTTTTGACACCGTAGGTCACATATAATAAAATATAAAAGCAATATAATCATATATTTAATGGTATACAATTATTTAAATTAAATTGTATTAAATAATTGTTTTCAATTTCCCGCAAAAAATAGAAAAATAAGCAAATATGCCGAACAAATAATTTTCAATACATCACATATGACACCCACACTCTCACTCTCTCCTCTCTCAAGTTCCACCAAAAAAACTTTTGCAATTACATAATTTGTATTTGTATAATATGTTATGTAGTTCACTCTTGCTATACTGTGTGTCAGTCGTAAATCTCAAGGTCAGTCATTAACAAAATTAAATTGCCAAATTGTATCCGATAAACATAAAAAATACAATCGTCAATGGTTTATATCAAAAATTCTTTGTATTTTTTCATACTTCGTAAGCTTTGCTATTCTTCATCTCTGCTCTCGAATAGTGCCGTTAGTTTATGTATTTGTAAAATGCTCGCATTTTATTTTCCGCAATAAACTCTCATGAATTTATACATATTTCACTTTTGAATGGTTTAATATATCATTTTATGGCGGCTATTACATTGACGAATGTGCAGACATGATGAAATACAGCAGCCAACTTGCCGAACTACAAAACTTCAATCAAAAACATTTTCGATAAATCAGCAAAAACAAAAATGTAATGTTCTCAACAGCAACGACGACAAAACATTAAAAAGTAGTGAAATACTATTCGAGGCACATAATATTCGAGCGACTGGCTGACTGACTGGCTGGCTGGAGCGTTTGTCTATTGTATTGCGCAGATATTTCCTACTATTTATTGGTTTATATACTTACAAATATATATTTACACAAATTAAAACATATTTTTTATTATGCCCTCGCAACATGTTGCACAGAGTATACTAGTTTTGTACACATAACGGTTTTTTGTAACATCTAAAACTATAAAAAGCTCAATTGAATAAACTTCCTGGACGTATTTCGCCATAGTACCCTATCATATTCCATCAAAATGGGAATGGAATTCCATAACTCGAAGTTCTTCATAACTTGAACTCTTGAATTGGAAATAAAAGTCGAATTTCATACAAACCACCTTCCATTACTTGCAGTCTCTTTAACTCGAAATTTTTTGGGGATTCTGGTTATTCGAGTTAGGGAAGTTCAACTGTATAACCTTTCAATGCCCCAGATAACGAACATGGGGACCTCAGTGCCTATGAATAATTTTTTTTATGATAAGACCGGTAAGTCTCTCAGATAATTTAAAGAAATTCAGAGCGAATCTTTTTCTTATAATAATGTGTCTATGTGCCAAAAATGGTCGAAATCGTGTCATTACTTCCCCTAGCTCCCATAAGCCTAATATTTTGATTTTCAAACTTCCAGTGAGCTTTATACCCTATATATCGATTAAAATATGAGATAGTACCTTAAAATTGAAGTACCTAAATGTATAGTTGTATATAATGTTGATTGGTAGCGACAATGAGTGAAATCGGCTTCGGAATTACCCCATCCCCTACACTATGTATAGTGATTCTCGTTATTCTAGTTGACTTTCTGTCGAATAGTATTAGGCTGGCAGATATCTCCCTTCCGCTTTTTTTGCTCTTTATTCAATGTTTTATACAGTTATCGGATTAACATAATTCTAATATGCGCCGTTTCATTCGATAATATGTTTCCATCTAGACGGCAACTTCATAATACCCCACTCGTAGCAGGCTCCCTCCTTATTTGCGAAGAACTCGGACACCCACCTGTCACAAGGCTCTTTTGAGTTCAACTTTACACCACCAAGGGCGTTCGCCATGAACAAGAACAGGTGGTAATCACTTGGCGCTATGTCCGGGCTATATGGTGGATGCGATAAAACCACCCATCCGAGCTCCCGTAGCTTCTGACGAGTCATCAACGAAGTGTGTGGTCTGGCGTTGTCCTTGTGGAAACCTATACCTGTTGGCCAATTCTGGACGCTTCTGGACGATCGCCTGCTTCAAGCGGTCAAGTTCTTCAGAGTAGATGGTAGAATTAAGGGTCTGGCCATATGGGAGCAGCTCATAGTGGATGGTACCCTTCCAATCCCACCAAACACACAGCAAATTCTTCCTGGCCGACCAATCCCGGCTTAGCCACTGTTTGCGACTATTCATCGGCCTTCGACAACGTCAGTTTTCGCTTGATATTGTCGTATGTGATCCATTTTTCGTCTAATTGTGAAATAAAACATAAGAAAATTAACTAAATAAATTGCGAGAGTATAAATTGTTCGGTTACACCCGGGATTTGGTTTTCCTTATCTCTTTTTTATTTATTTTTTATCGTTTTGTTTTCTATTTGAATGAATACAATATGGTAGGCATTGCTTTTCATAGTCGAAAATTGCGGTTAAGTAATTGTATTCAATTATCGTAATAATAAATAGAATTGAAGAGGATTTTTATTTTTTTCTTTTATACTTTTTATTATATTATGATATCATAATGTAAATGTAAATTAAAAATTAAATTAATTATTGAATTAAATTTCCAAAAATTGAAATTAATCACATATCTATGATAACATAACCCCAAGTCAATAATTTTATTATTACATACTCCTTTACATACATAAATGTATGTATATCGCTAACATATGTAAATTTAACATAACATTTGACCCATAACATTCCTTAATTCCATTTGTTGCTACCTTTCAAGCACTTCTGCCTGTAACACTAATCTTTAAACTATTCGCAAACATAAAGCTAATCACTGCAATCGTCGCTAGGCAACCGCGAGTCTGTAAAACAAACTGCAGCAGCTACACAATAATACCCAGCAACAATGCCAATTCGTTGTTGTGGGCAGCGCGGTTGTCAAATTTCCGCTGGCATTACAAACGCTTCCGTTTTAACGAGTGCAAAAGTTCCGTGTTCCGCAATTGAAAGTGAAAATTGTAATTTATTTAATAAATATCGTGCGTAAATTAATAAATCGGTTAAAAAGTTAAAGTTTAGTGCGGTTATTAACGGTAGTAAGTGAAATATTAGTGCGGGCGTTGAAATTTACGTGGTTTTTGCGAAGTGAAAATATTGCGTCGGTGCGGGCGACTCGGTGCAAAATAAAAGGAACTATTAAATAAAGACACTGTGTTGAAAGACTTAAGCAACTATTCTCTATTGATGGTGTACGAGAATTACAACAATAGTAACATTCAAGGTAAGTCGTTTTTAATATAAAATTACTTAAATATATGCCTTTATATTCTAACCTCAAAATGTGCGCAATTTATGTGCGTGCGTGCGTATGTGCATGCAAGCACCAGCGCTCGCTGTTTATACACTTGTGTGCTTATATACATACATACATTGTATTGGTTCGTATGTTGATTCGTAGTTAGTGTTTGCCGTGCAACAAGTGATCGTTACTTTTGGCTTGCTTCGCTGCTGCAGTTGACGTTCCAATAACAGAAGGAGAGAATGTAATTAACATTGATTCGCAGGAGCGCTACATAGTGCATACAAACTACTAACATCTACTTTTATTTTACATAGAAATGCTAGAGGAGTGTTCTTGGATCATATTATCACGTAAATATATTTTTTACAGAATGTTAACCATCAAATAAAATGTTTTTTCATATAAATACATATTTTAGGTGATAAATAAAATAAAATAAAATAAAATAAAATAGAATTTTTTTTTTGTTTTTTCGCGGGAGAGGGGGTGGAAAATGCCTACCGCATCATCAAAGCTGTCGTCGCAGCAATGGTATGTGCCACTTGCAGGTCACTAAAACCCCCCCTCTAGAATAAAATAAAATAAAATAAAATAAAATAAAATAAAATAAAATAAAATAAAATAAAATAAAATAAAATAAAATAAAATAAAATAAAATAAAGTAAAATAAAGTAAAATAAAGTAAAATAAAATAAAATAAAATAAAATAAAATAAAATAAAATAAAATAAAATAAAATAAAATAAAATAAAATAAAATAAAATAAATAATTAAATTAAATTAAATTATAGAAAATGGAAAATATTAAATAAATAGTAAACCAAAAAGCTGATTTATTACTATTAATTATTTTTTTTAATATACGATATGTGTTAAAAAAATAACCGGAATTTTATAATTTCGTTGGATAGTATTATTGTGAGTTATTTTTAATTATTTATTCTGATGATATACAACATAATTTTGACTAAATTTTAAATTACTATATTTAAATAAGTCAATAAATCAGTTAATTTGACTTAAATTAAGAAAGAGCTTAGAATTAAAAAAGCTTAAGGCATAACACAAAACTTTAAATTTTACTATGGGGACAGAATTTTAAATTCTAACTCGAAGTGTTTTTTGTAAATTATCGGGATTCTAGTTAGCGAGGTTCCACTGAATTTTATTTGAATAACCTTTTATTGCATAATTCGTACTTTCGTTACCAATTGTTTGTCTCCATGTTGCAGTATATGTATACATATTTAAAACCAAGTATTCCACATACATATATGAGTTTTTAAATTTTTTTCCTAAGCACAAAACTACAAAATTCCAAAAGCAAATCACCAACATAAGACAAATTATACAAGAAAATCTAATTTATAGCTGTTAATTAATTTTGCTGGCACATATATTTACAATCCACGACTATTCGAAATTAATAACATAATCAATATTTTCAAGCAATTTGCATTTTTACGCTACACTTCAAGCAATCAAGTAATAACTAAAATTTGTTTGTTGTTTTTTGGGGGAAATTTCCAACACTCACTCCATCCACCGTTTAATATTACTCCTTAACGACGTGCAATGATTAAGCCATCAAATATAATAACTTCGTATGCAAAATATAATTGAATACCGAGGAGTTGTGTGCGAGCGAGTCAAGAAGAAAAATGGGCAATAAAAATGAAGACAGAAGAAAATTAATCAATCAAAAGTTCATTTTGGCGTACAAATAAATTACGAAATCAAACTGTTGCCATAACTGCTTTGCTGTTGTTTCAGTTGTTGTTGCGCTTATGAATGTTGCTGTCAGTGTTAGTGTTGTTGCTTTTGTTGTTGTTTCATTGTAATTTATTTTTGTTTTAGCGCTGCTATGCTATGCAAATTGTTGCTGCTCCAGCCACCGGGTGAAGGAGCTCAGCACGCGCGTACATAAAGCTCAGCAAGATTCCCGGTACCAACAACCGCCCACCCACTTCTCCCTTTCTCTAACACACTCTATTTGACACATGCAAATTTGTTTGGACGCACCCTGTAGGAAAGTACAAAGAAGACAAAGCTTGAAAATACTTTTTCTAATAAAATAACATAAATACGAGGGTTACCTTAGAAGTTTTCGAGATGGACATATTTAACATTATTATTAGGTTTTACTGATTTTATTATTATTATTCATTTATGTAAAATAAATTTTCTTCGAGAGCTTTATGCTCAGTTGCTTTTGCTCCAAAGTATCTTCAGAAATTCTGTTCCTCAATTCCACTTTTCTACGCGGTGTGGCATGATTAAACGACTGTTGCCGTTTGTTGTCACAATGGAAATATACACTCGTGCGTAGTTATTATACATACATATACCCAGATATATAATAAATGTGTGAGACCAAATAAGACACGAGAAATGAATATTGTGAACCTTAGTATGGCTTTCCGCAGCAATCGCATGGCAGTAGTGTGTAGAATAGGTCCTAAGGTGGCCATGACTCGCACTCGCAGCGCAAATGAGATGTCGTCGATAATGCATTATTTATGATGCCCCGAACAACAGTCAAAAACTTTAGCGATTCACGCGGCACACGCTAGTAAAAGCAACAACAAGAACAACAAAAGCAAAATAAGAAATTCTTTGAAAATTGTCGGTTCATGTTGTGTGTTGTGTTAAATTAAATGGCGAAGCAGCAGCAACATCAGCAGAAGAAACAAATATGGCTAAGTGTGTAGGTGAAAATAACAAGGCGGCAGAGGAGGAGGAGAGTGAGGAATATAGCAATTGTAGAGCTTTGACATGGATATGATTGTATGGCCTGTCAAGCACAGTGTTTCGGTACACACAAATTCTGGCGCTTTAATTTATTATTTACTAACTTTGCCGCTAACGAAATGCGTTCCTCACTTACACCCTCATTTTTATATAGTATAACGGTAAAATAAAGCTAACGGTGTTCTAACGCTTTCTATGCTAAATAATTTTCGCCACCGCAAGGCAAAAGCATGAACTACTATACTGTTATATACCATATACCTGAGTATATATGTATTTACTTTCCTGTGAAAGAGTTGCCATTTGTTTGTTTACATTCTTTTTGTAAAAATTACAACAGCTGCTTTTTGATTTATTTCCATCCTCGTATCCAAATTCATATTGGAAATTTTTTTGTAACTTTAAGGCCGAATAATCCCAAATTGATTAACGGCATTATGCGCAAAGGCAAAATATTTTCGCCGCTTGTTGAATTAATTATCAAACATAAATTAGATTGCGGCATAGTTGAGTTCGTGCTGAGCATCGGTTGTTAATCAAATTAAAAATTTATTTTCCACTTTTTCTCAAGGTGATCCAATTCATCAAGTTTCTTGTACTGCTGACATGATTATAGATTTGTAGAGAGTGCCACTGCTGATTTGATATTTCTTAATTAAATTAGAAACTATTTATTTTAATGTAAAGAGTGTTCCAGGAATCCTAGAAGGTTGGAAAATTGTTAAAAATAGGAAATAACTTGCGGAAAAAATCGATTTATATTTCAATATATTTGTCATCGAAGTATTTTCCTTCAGAATAGGACCTGTCTTCGGGTATGAGAGCAGCATACAGTCGCTGGGGATCAAATCAGAAGAATATAGGTGGATAATAATAGTAATAGGTGAATTGATATAATATGTGGCACGGTCCTTTTGTACTTCTTCTTCGTCAAATGGATCCATTATTCCACGATTCCCTCCTCCAAAGGTTTCAAACAATGCTCGATATCCATAACCGAGGAAAAGAACGAACCTTTCGACTACTAATAATAAAATTGTTGTTGTTGTAGTACTATTGAACCATTCTCTAAATGTTCTTTCCTATTTCAGTCGCTGAGGATCAAATCTATAGAGTATAGTTGGATAAGGAGAGAATTCGAAGCTATTTTCCATAGTTTTCGTTGATATAATATGTGATATGGTCCATTTGTATTTTCTTCTCCGTCAAATTGGTCAATTATTGCCTCCGAGATTCCCCCCTCGAAATGTTTCAAACGTTACTCGTACCCATAACAGAGAAAAATGAACGAATCTTTCGACTTCGAATAATTATATTTTTGTTGTTGTAGTAGTATTGACTCATTCTCTAAGCGTACTCTTCTATTTCATATAATATCAGTTCCAAGACAGAGACATTTCAATTAATTTGGACCAAAGGACTTGAGAACATTTTGCCATTAGAAAATAATTAGACAATGATAGGGTCGAACATGGATGAAATTTTATATTTATTAAGCTCCTACCAGGAAGAGAAAGTCCTTTAAATATTTTATTAATTACAATACACTCCAAAATCGATTTTTTCTGAGTATTGGACCAAACTAATTTTTAAATCACGATATTTAGCCTCCAAAATTAAAGTATTTGGATTCGAAGTTCGAAAAAAGGACTTTAAAAAAAATATTATTACTTACATGATCCAATACCCTGCTGAATGTTGTACAATGTTATACATATATGCCAATCTAAGTCTTTCTTCACTCATCCAACCCACTGTCACTACCAAAGATTTCACTAAAAATCTTTCCAAAATTCAATAGAGAGCATTTAAGAAACTTGCCTTCACTCCACAAAGGCCAAATAAAGACGATAATGATAAAGGAGTGTAAATAATACATACTAAAAACCGATTAAAGATATGGTGGAAATTACAAAAGTTTTATAATATGCACAGAACACGCATAGAACCGAAGCTAAGCAATTGGAAGAGCACCAAAACTAACAAACAATAGACACGCGGATGTGGACTGAGAGAATGGAAAACAAAAACCAATAAAATAAAAAAAAACTAGAAAATTTCTGAAATAAAAAGAGGCAAACAATAAAATAACTGACTGACAGCAATTACCATTACGATACGCTAAACTAAACGAAACAACAACAACACAACGAAACACTGTCAAATAGTGTGGCAGAACAGCGGAGCAACCAAAATCATTTGTGAACCGCAATGCAATAATGAATTTCATAATGATGATGGCCGACTGACGATTGACAGTCGACGACTGACAACAGTCGAAATGGTAAACAACAACAATATCAGAAACACAAGCAATAGCAGTGCCAAGCACATTATAGGCTGACGATTGACAACTGTCGCGCTGGGACCAGAGCCAGTGTTCCCGTATACATTCATAGAGTTATTTGCTAAAATACAAATATATGTGGACTCGTATATAGGAAGCCAACGATATACATATGGGCACGATAACGCATAATATTGTAGACAAATGTTAATACTTAGCTATCGAAATGTCATTGTCAGTTTGTAAAAAATTCATGAAAAACCGGCACGAAATTGCAAAATGAAGAAGCAGCACGAGCACCAGCAAAGGAAAAGAGGAAAAAAATAACTGCTGAAAACTGGAACGATAAGAAAACTCATAAATGTATGGTTGGGGCGCAATTTATGCGATGGGCCTTCCAAACACCACAAACACACAGAGACACAGAGAGACACATAAATGAACGAAAATCTTCGCGTTGACTTGGCTGGGCTGGGCTTGTTGGCTGAGTTGGCTGTAGAATGCCAATCAGCAGCGTCGTTGACGTGGCAAGAGCATGTGTGACAGCAAAATTGTGGCTAATACTCGTAAATTTCAACAAAATGACAGCATGTATGAGTATCTGCCACAGCCCAGGGTATGGTAATAAGGCCGTAGAACGAGGAACGACATTGCGCCGCTTTAGACAAGTCGTCGTCGTCGTCGTGGTTGTCGTTGTCGCTGGTGATTATAATTCATGTGGTTATGAAAATGAAGACGTCAAACTACAATACGCAATCATGAGCTGACTAATGATAATAACGGCAGTTAATGGCATTATAACAGAGTAACTGCATGCATTGTTCGACGTGGCTGTGTCTCCGTGTATGGATGTGCCATGTGTTGATGATGATTCGCCTTGGTTTTTATGTTGCTGTCGCTGTTGGCTGTTTGTTGGCTGTTGCTGCCGCTGATGAACTCGATGTTGGCTACAGATAATGCTGACGCTTAGCGCTCACTCAACGGCTGTCAATCGCACTGCAGGCGTTATTTGTATTCACTGAAGTGTCGCGTGTCTGAAGTTGCTACTTAATGCGAAACTTGTTTCGTCGCCTAAATGCCGACATTAACCTCCAGCCCAGGTTTAAATGGCAAACTTCTTGCAAGGCTAAGCGAAGTCGGTACGCTTTTTGTGGAATTATTGTACGTTTTTTTGGTACGTGGGTAACCGAGTGAGGTGGACGATGTTTTCTGACTTAGGATGACATATTTTAAGTGGAAATCTGCTCACACTTTGGAGATTTACTGGTCCGAAATCTGATATAAGACAGTCGCTAATTACTTGGGTTATGCTCCATACATATATTTCTTATTTATCACAAATGAGCATAGAATGCTCTCTATCACAGTTTCTATCTTATTTTAATTACTTCGTCGACATTCGTTCTGATATTATCTATCGTTCAAGTAATCCTTTGGTTAAGAAATTTTCCCCACAGGAAGTACCAAATACGGTAAAACAGCTATTCTTAATACTAACTGAGGTTAGGAAACTTTTAAAACCCCTAAGAACTTGCTTTCTTCCCTCGAAAGATCTTTAATTTAAACCCTTAACTCAAAACTTTGATATTATTTCTCTCCAGATTGCTCTTTGCTGCCCGTAACTATAACTACTATAACTGGAAGGTCGCAGTAGTTCTTTTCCACTCAAAGACTGTCTCCTGACTTTTAAGGAGCTGCCTGCCGGGAAGCATGGGCTCTATATTTGTACATATAGACAGCATATTTCTATCCAGGTAACTCACTCCTGATCGTAACTAAAACTTGAAAGCGTGCAGAAGTTCTCTTCCGATCAAAGATAGTCTCTTGGGGACAGATTAACGGAATTCATAAAATCTATATTTAAACGTCTCGATGAGATTTTCCAAGCTCCCGTAAGAAATTGGGCACCCTCGTATTCCTCAACAGCTGTTATTATCATATCTCTTCGCTTCTACCTTCGTTTCACTTAACGCACTTTTTTTCCGCTTGCTGCGCTCTTGTCTTGATGACTTGATTGCTTTTAATATATTATTTTCTTTGACAGACATACACACATACTCATCTTTACATAATATATATTAATATATACATACATATATATATATATACATACCAAACCCAAAGTGAGTGCAGGCTGGCGGTAATGAGCGTGGAAAAGCTTCTGTTTCTGTATTTCAATTTCAATTTCGCCACACAAACGCACTTTCATATGCCTCAACAACTGCCGTTTTTTTGTTGTTGTTTTTTCGTTTCGGTGCCTCAATTTTGTCATCGTTTGCGGCAGACAAGTGTAGCGAATCGACGACGCTGCAGACAAATTGGAGCCGGTAAAATTTCCAACCACTGCATGCCGCTTACGTCGTTCTGCAACATTAGCTGTTGTTGTTGTTGCTGTTGCTTTTTTGTGGGGGCTACCAAGCAGTGCGTTCCGTTTTTTTTTAAGTGAATACTGATTGCGCTCCACACACACACGCAATCACCGGCAGCTGGCGGTGCGTGCCCCCTGTCAAGGTGTTGGTTCGTTCGACACTCGTCTGTCACCGGCAGATAATGAGTATGAGGTTTTATTTCGTAAATATTTTATCCAACACATAGGTATACGTACACTTAGTTGTTAGCTGATGTCTTCAGTACGAGTTCGTTGTTAACTTTTGTGTCAGCCCAGCGCCATTCCTTGGCGTTGCTCAGTTCACAGCTCCTCCTGCCGCTCCTCGTATTTATTTTATCATTAATATTTTTTAATCTGTTTGCGGCAATGATTGATTGACTGCCTGCGCCGGTGGCGTGCCACGCCCGCGCCACCAGTCGCTGTGTGCGTGCATTCGTGCCACTGACGGCGGTGGGCAGCGGTCCACCCACCAGCGTTGCGCACTAATTTGCGCCTCGTTCGTCGCCTAGTTGGCTGCGTGCCGGTCGGTCTGCCACCTCGACGCAGCCTTAATTTTTCTGCAATTTAGTTTAAGCAAAGCAACCAGTTTTCCTAACCGCCATTCCAACGCTTTGCTGCGTTTTTGTGTCTGTGGCACTGCTAACGCTGCCATCACCGCTCGTGCTCGTTTTTGCCGCTCATTATTCCCACTTCGTCGCGGTTAACTTGACATATTAAGTGTGTGCACTGCAATTTGTCAATCTTTGCACTGTATCCGCTGATTTTGTTGCCAAGTTATTTTTCCTCTTCACTTGCTTTTATTTTCTGCTCGCTGTTGCTGCTGCTGCCGCCTGTTTCGTCTGCGAATTACTTATTATCTTGATGTGGTTTCAAGTTGCTTGTTCCAAAGTTTGCTGCGTGTAAATTACCAACAACAACGGTGGCAATGTTGGCATCGTTGGCAAATCTGCCGCCACTGCCAATGACTTTTGGTTGTTTTTTATTTTTGCATTAATATTTTTCATATATTTTTCCTTAAGGTGTCTACAGACGATAAACTCGTTTGCCATAACTGGAAATCGGTTTAATTTCGTTATGATTATGCGGCAAACGTTGAGTGCTGGATTTCGAAAGTTGAAGTATGAAAAATCCGAAAATGCAGATATATTTTTCGACAATTTGAGCTATACTTTTCATATAAGGTTTTAAGAGAAGTTTCTTCGAAAACATCGAGTAATTTGAAACACTACAAGACTCTTTTGATTCATGTCTACTCCGTGGAATCTTCCTTTAGTTCCATCATCAATAAACCTTTAGATCCTGAGTTCGATAAATTTGGCTCCAGAACACTGTATTAGAAGTCTTCTCATACTGAGAGGTCCATTTTAGTCAACTTTACATCGGTTTATCCAAGTGACTTGAGGTCTAGGATGAATCAACTTCCAAGAAGAGAGATATTACAGCAGACTTTTTATCATTGATGGATTTTTCCTGGGACGACCATAAGAATCAATACCCTGAGATCTGGAGATATCCTTTTGGGGGGCTATAAGAACCTCCTTTGACATAATCTATTCAAGAAAACACATACAAGAACTGTTAATATTAACTTTGGCTTTATTTCACTACAAAAAAATGTTCCTCGACAAAAAAGCTGTGTCGTCTATGGCAAGCTTTAGCGTAAAAATGACAGAAGCTGTTGGTGAAACTGATATTCATTGTTTTTATTTGGTATTTGGCTCTTTTCAACGTTCTCGAGCTCAATGCCAAAGGTAAACTCGAAGTAACTGTAACTGCATGTTTGCATTCGGTTGCTCATTACCATTCGATGCGCTCGTTTTTCGTTTTTTGTATACGCTATATGTACTTAGGTGTCTTGACGTCTACATTTGCTAGTTCGCGTCTCGGTCTTCTTCTTCTTCTTGTTAGTCTTCAACGTGCTGTGGATTCAGCTGCTCATTACTCTAATTATTGTCGCTGTTAAAATGCGCTTAGTTACGCCATCGCAGCCAGAGTCGGGTGCATGACATCGCAATGAAAATTGCTTGTTGTTGCAAAGCTCGTGAAGTCAAGCAGGCAGCAAGCTATTTACAAAGTGTGCCCGTAACAACATAAGTACCCGTATTTAACTTGTTAGAGGTGTTCAATCATTATTTCTGTACACTTACTTGCGCTTATTTCGACGGAATGTCGCTCATTATAACTTGCCGAGTTCACTAAATTTAATGTTTTTTCAGCTTTTTGTTGTTTTTTTGTTGTTTACTTGCAACCAACTATTTATGCCTTAATCAGCGGCACATAGACTTTGTCAGATCGCTGACAGCTGTGAAATAGACATTAGATAAGCCTAATTTGTGCTTTTCACTGATTATTTTCTATTTAGTTGGGCGGCGCGGCGCTGGTTTGTACACAGTGTTGAGTCATCGATTTACACAACTCAAGTAAATAAATATATATACATATATACAGACCATGTTTACATGTTTAAGTGCAAATAATAACGCGTTGCCAACGTGCAACTGTGAATTATTTTCCATTTTCCTCAGCGTTGACCAGCAGTCCTCGATCTGCAGCTATTATTTTAACCACTACTATTAGCATAACTAGCGCTAGTAACAGTAACAGTTAATTTGCGTTAGCCCGTTGTTTGCATTCGAAATTTCTCTGCGCTCCCACTACTTTGCGGGGCGTGTCCCCTTACCACAGTATGTGCTGCCTTTGTCCAAAAAAAAAGTCTGTTATTCCTTTCGCATTTATTATAATTAAACTGCAATACTGCTGGCCTTTCACACCGAACCTTCAATTTCGCCTCGCTCAATTATGATTTATTAATGTCTTTATAATGAGCGCAATGCCGCTGAGATTTCAGTTATATAGTCATAAGTATATACAACAATGTATCGTAAATCTGCGATGGCCATTGGGTTAATGTGGTACCTTAGATGCGATCGTAATTGTTATCTGTGACATAGAAATCACATAGAAAATTAAATGGTGCAGTGCAAAGGGCTTAATAATAGGTACATTTGTTAGCAACTAGGCTTAAGCGATTCAAATCATAGGATTATTGTTTTAAAAGGAAATTTGTCAAAGCGCCATCTGGCGGATACTATTTTAAATTATATTGAGAATTTGTCCAAGTAACTTTATCGTGTCATTACTTCAACTATTCTTAACAGCTCGAAAGATTTTCACTTCAAATCATTTAAATTGTGGTAAAAATTTATGCCTAGCCAATAACTTGTTCCTCAGTTCCAAATAGCTTTTTGTTATGGTAGAAGTAGATCGAAGTCCATTTGGATATATAAGAACCTAACCCGTTACATTTCATATCAAAAATGTCATTGTGTCATGAGTACTCTCATCTGTTAATAGATCTGATTATAGATGTTATGAGAAGTTTCTTTATACCAGAAATAGACAGGAGAATATGAGATTGTCTGCTTGTAAATTAAAGATATTGGCCACATTTGCATTATATCAGGACAACTATTTAAGGCATATTTCACAAAAATGTGGCTCATTCCCAATTGTCTAACATTGCTTCAAACTCCGACACTGTCGCCACATCTCAACATTATTCGTAAAAATCGTTCAAAAAAATGTATTTAAACACAAAATTTATTTCTTGAAAAATATAAAGAAGTAAAAAACTCGGTCATTTTATTTAAATTTAATACCCTAATGTTATATTTATGAAAATTCACTTTCATATGATACCAAGATTATCTAAATCGGTTCAGATTGACTGTAGTTTTGACAATTCAAAGTATTGTGGTGCTCCACACTGAAGCTCTTCTCTACCGCGTTACCGGAACCGGATATGGGGAATCCAGAACAGGATATGATATTATGGGAACCCATGTTAACGGAACCGGATGCGAGATCACTGGATATGGTGTTACGGGAACAGGAAATGGATGAACCGGAACCGGATATGAGGTGGCCTGAAATGAGGCATCCGGAACAGGATGTTGCCAGCCAACAGGAACCGGATATAAACTTTGAAATTTGAGGTACCGTAACCGGATATGGGGCAGTATTATGTATTATGTTGAGAGAAACGGAACCGGAAATGGCACAATGACATGTGGTGGCCAGAACCGGAAATGTTGTTACGCAACTGAGGTAACCGAAACCGGATATTGGGTAACCGGACCGGTGACCGGGTATGGGGTAATGATGTTACCGGAATCGCAATGAGTCAAATGGAACCAGATATGTGATAACCGATGGAACCGGATATACGATTTCGCACATTTTCCATCCGTGTCATCAGGAGGTTTAGAAGGTCTTATGTAACGAATTTCATTGAAATCGCCCAAGAAGTTTTTGAGACATGGTTTTTGACCAATAAGTGGGCGACGCCACGTTCATTTTCCATTTTTCTTTAATCTGAGTGAAAACGTTTTCCGTTAGTGAGTTAACGCAATTTTAGTAATTTTTAACCTAACCTTTACATGGAAGGTGGGCGTGGTTATTATCCAATTTAAATCGTGTATAATGGGATCCGTATGGGAACGGACTGCAGAAAGTTTGATTTATATAGCTTTAATGACTTACAAACAACTGTTATGTGAACAAAACTACAAACTCTCTTAGCAACTTTTGTTTGCGAGAGTATAAAAATATCCAATCATATATAATATAATGATAGGGAATTTTTCCATAACCGCCTTCCAATTATTTACATATTTACATACTTACATGTAGCTCTCACCTTTTTCTAACACAAGGCAATCAAACTAAATACACACAAACAAAAACAAAAACAAAAACTTTCTGCAGCGCGTAAAGCTGAAATAAACAAAAAAAAAAAAACAAAAATCACTGAAGTACTGGGGCTTAAAGGAGGTGTACATATGTGCGTGTGTATGAGCTAGAGCGGTGGGTAAAAGGCCTCTTCCATTTTGTTGCCCACAGCCGACTGCTGCATATTCGTTTCGTTCAAGAGTTATCTGTGAATTTTAATCTGCAGTTTAGTGAGGAGCGCGTACGCAAACCAACATTTGCCCCACAAAAATGAACTACAACAACTACAAATCAAACACAACGAAAAAAAAAATAATATAACGGTCGTATGACAATTTGTGATAAATTGGAGTATAGAAGACACGTGTGCAGCCACTGCACCATGTCTTCATACATTCATGTATGTAAGTGTGTGTGTGTATCTCTGTGCTTGTGTAAACTGGCTGTGGGGCGGCAAATGCAATGCTAGTCCATTGTCGTTTGTGATATTCGACAGTTAGGGCAATGCCGTTTGATAAGCAGCTTGCGACAACAACAACAATAACAAATATACCTTTATAATATATGTATATATCCAAGGAGTGTAGTATTGGCATAAGTCATAAGCGGGGAACGCACTTATAAAGCGAATAGATTAAAAAATCTGTGATTGAGAGGGTGTAAGGGGACAGCGTACCGGTAGAAACACACAAACTGCTAAGCACAAATGCAGCTCCCTCCTGTGAAGCTTATAACGCAACCGAGTAACGTAGGTTTTTAGGCAGCTTACAACGGTCAGCAACAACAGCAACAATGACAACTGTGTAAATATAAAATGAAATAAAGTGGTCGCCACTCGAAAAGGTTGCGACGACCTCAATATCGACAGTTTACGTTAGGGTTTACAGCGACTCGAGTGCCGGCTGAGCACCGCTCGAGGCGGGGGGTGAACTACTCAACTACTAGTACATGCCAAACGTAGAGGATAATATAGTTAGTCGTAGGTGCGTCAAAGCCGGGATAAATGCCGTAGATATCCACTCAGTGATGGGTAAATACCTAAAAGGTGGCTGCGCAGAGTTGCTTAACAACAACAAAGGAGAAGTGTACAAAAAAAAGCCCGAGAAAATCGCCAAAAAAATGTTTGTAGTGGACGGATTTATCGAAGACACGGGCGCACAAATATTTTGCCAACCCCCCGAAAAAGGTTACTTATTACGCAACAAAAATAGTATTTATGAAATGTTGTTGTTGTTGTAAGGAAGCAATTTACTGACTTTGTTTGCGGGGTTAAGCGCTGTAATCCTGTAGGATTGATTGGGCCGATTATTTTAGTAGATTTCTTGGCTGTGCGAAGAGACCAATGGAATGGTGGGCGTGTGGAGAGGTGAGATACTAAGGAAATGGAAGGAAAGCAAGCATATATTATAGAGTGTGCGAAAAATGCTAATGAAGCTTGCATTCTTGAGTTATTTATTTTCGAAGCTTCTACAGAATGCAGAAATATTTCAAAAAATTCAATTTATTTGCATTTATTTAGCCACAAATAACGGCATATCGATCTGAGTACCCTCAAATGTTAATTGAGTTTGCCATTGCTGAGGTGATTTGTGCACAGAACGCCTTTTAAATGTCAAAATGCCGCTGCAAATGTTCAGAAGACAAGCTTTCAAGCGGCAAACACACGCGAGCACACATAACACAAATGGCAAATAAAATTAATGACAATGAAATGTGGCAAAATGGATGAGCTAGAAAAGGCAGACAAACGTAATTGAACAAAATAGGAAAATCAAAAAAAAAAAAAAAAATCAAAAAGAAAAGAAAACACAAAAAATTGAAGAAAAATGTGCAGTTACCTACAAGAAAAGTGCGGACGTTGCAATTTGATTGCAAACAAAAAAATGTGAAAAAACTAACAGTAAATCCAGTAGACAGCCAACTGTGCAAATAGAAGATAGCCATGCTTGAAGCACGCCGTATCTGCGAGTCGTCAAACCCTCAAACCCGCTTCGTGCTATCTCTTAGTACATGGTTAGCCATTTAGCTTGGCCAGTATGACCGTTAAGCGTTTTAGTTTGTTTTGGCGTGGAAGTGGAAAAACTGTTAATGTGCAATTTTCATGTCTTTCTTTTTGTCATTTTCTATATTTGTTTGCCCGTTTGCCATTTGACGAATTGATAAGGTTTCTTCGCGTACTAAATACACCGCACGCCACAAGTATTAAACGGCAAACACTGAATATACTTAAATAAGTGTTGTTGTTGAAACAACAACGCTGATACGGAAGCGATAAGCGTGGCTAACTGAGTTCCAAGACTAACTGAGCTCCAAGTGGGTCGGGTGAGAAGTCTTTGATAAATACCGCGCTTTCTAATGAAGTAGTGGTTGGCAAATATTTGTACTGAAAATGATGTCGAAGAGTTCACTTATGCTTACCAAGAAGCTTAATAAAATCCAAATTTAGTTATAGAGAAGCTGAGAATTGAACTGCGTCAAGAAAGACGAAGCTTTATTGGATTTTGCTTCATACGTGAAGGATTGGATTCCTGCTTCGATTCGCTCACCGAAACTCCTCTACAATTCTCTCGAGCTGCTCATTTGTCCAGAGTTTTATCTGGTTTTCGGAGAATGAAGTGATTCTAATAATACTAGTTCATCAAGTCTCCAAAATTTTGGATCTATAGTGGGAATAGACTGCTTAATGTAATCAGCGATCTAAGCGCACTACTTCCTTAATATGTTTTCTCAGAACTAATACCCTTTTTATGTAATATTCGATTGAAAATTTGAAGTTTTTCATTCACATGAAATTTGTTTGCTCTGAAATTCTCAACTGGTTTATATACAAGTAAAGAATGAAACTAATATAATTAATATTCAGTTCAGCCTAAGGGTGTACCTTTTAGCTCTGTTTTAATGATAATTCGAAACCATGTGACTTGATACAGTTGTAACTAAAATTTTCTATCGCTTCCCCTTTTCCGCTACAAAAGTTATTTGGAAGTGTAAATATTGGTTATTTGAAATATTAATTACCACATTAAGTTGAAACGATATCGCTACTCTAGATAAATAGGCATGCAGCCATTAATAGTACAAACACTCATACGCTCTTACACTCAAGGGTGCTGACGAGCTCACAGTCGAAATTAGGGAAGCCCAAACGTTTTTCGATATTATCCAATCAACAAAATCAACGAACCAAAGTTGAAGCGCTAGCAATTGATCCTTGCGACCTCACATGTCTGCCTGCTTGCCAGCCTGACTCACCTCAGCCGACTACCTTTCGCTGCCGCCGCGCGCTCCGCATGTGAGTGTGCGAGTGTGTGTGCTCTCAAACCGAAAAATGTAAACTCAAAACCATCATCTAACAAACTGCTTTGCCTCTGCTGTTTGCATGGGTGTTGAAGGATTCCCTCAACTCAAAGCATAACAAACCGATTCGCTACACAAGACCGCAAGTGAGACGAGAGATAAAACCGACAAAGAGCACATGTCGTTGCATTATGGAGCTGACTGTTGGCTGCGGGACGGGCGGGATGCTGCGGCTGGCTGGCAGCCTGAGAAAAGTAGTTTTCGGTGTGTGTTTTGGTTGATGATTTTATTGCTTACGCAATTAGCACGCGGTTGGTCGCCTTCAAGGGTAAAGTAACATGCGAGAAGCCGCCATTGCCATTTATGTATGTTTAGATGTGTGTCTCTTCCTCACAGCGCACATCCTTATTACGCTGCTACAGCAAATTGCTGAATTCGCTTTTCAAAAAGCAACAACAACCAGCATACCTTTGAACCGTCTACTTGGCTATCATGCAACATATGTTTCACTTATGCGTTCTACCTTGTGCGACCGAATGGACGGACGGACACTTTAATTACAGGATGAAATTTTTCAAGCAACTGCGAAGGACTACACTTTACGGTAAATTCGTCTACTTGTTTGTTTGCTGTTTATGTGTGTGTGTGAGCGCTCAAAGTGTAGCGCTCTTCACGTCCGTTCTCAATGGTTGGCTGCCAAGATTTTCTTTGATGTTTCTTGCCAACAAACGCATTTGAAGTGGTCGAAAAAAAAACTTTCGTAGGTAATCTTCGGATTTATAATTTTCGCTTTGAATTAGCACACATAAAATGTTTTAGGTGAGGAGTCAATGGTTTTAGTGTCTGATAAGTTGGGAGGGTGAGGTTGTAACTACTTTTTTTTTACTTTTTGGGGTCAGTGTGATGAGTATATGAGGATTATATTCGTAGAAAGTTTTAAGTTTTAAAGTTGGCATTTCACGAGGTGTGTTCAAAAAATAACGGGAATTTCGCTGTTTTTGTGCATCCAATTGTCAATTTTATATTTTTTATTATGTTCATATATATGTGGACCTTAAACCACAAATAAAGGGAACCTTAAAGGGACGTCGTTTTACAAAAACAAAAAACGAAAAATCGCTGAAAGACCCCAGGTCTACACTTAATAATCGAGTTTAAGAAGTAGTTCGTTGTTTGGAAGAAGCGCTGGCATAAGTGCTTAATATCGAATGGGCACTATTTTAAAGACGACAACATTAATGTTAACGAATTAATAAATATATTTTTCAAGAAACGAAAATTCCCGTTATTTTTTTAACACACCTTGTATTTTGATTTGAAAATTTATTGGTCCTGCCTAACTTTGTTTTTTTTTCAAATATTTATGTTATGCATTTAGTTCGTTCTTAAGGGGTAGTCAGAGACACGAAAAAATGAGAATTTTCAGTAATTTTTTTTTTACTGTTATTTTACAAAAGTAATAATATAGCATTATTACACAATGTTTTGACTTAAAGTCACGAAAATTTAAAAAAAAAATTATAATTTTCAAAGTTATAGCTGTCTGTGTTGACCAAGTTTCAAAAAAAAGGTCCTTGCGGTGACAATCATAAGTCCTTGAGATTCATCTGAAATCAATCGGATGAAAAAAAATAGTTTAAGAAATAGATAATCCTTGACCTGAACCAAATTTTTTTTTTCAAAAATTAACAAAATGGCGGCCTCATGAAATTTTTTTCTAGATTTTTGGGAAAAAATTAACAGTTAATTGGTCCTAAAAAATCGAAATTTTTGAAAATAAATCTTTGGTTTAGACCTGAGTTTATTATGTATTCTAAAAGCTGTATGAATTTCATTAAAATCTACTGAGCGGTTATCGAGTTACAGTTGTGACCAGTTCAGTTCCAGTTCGAAAAAAGCATTTAAAGTTTCACACCAGCGTGTTGGAGTGCCCGAGCGGTCTTTGTTATTTGTCGAATAACTCGAAAAGTTATTATCGGATCAACTTCAAATTTTCAGAGAATATTTTTAAGATATTACACTTAACGAGAATGCAAAATCCTGACTACCCCTAACCCCGATAAAGGTTATAGAACTCTCTTCCGTCTTCTGGATTCTGCAAAACAGGTTCATCATAGGATATCATTGTCATGGTACTGCTTTAAAAATCAAAGCATTACCTACAATTCCAAATGTAGTTATTTTATTCTTAAATAAAAATTAATTGCATGGATTATTCCATAAACTTTTATGCGCTTTAAATCCAATTTTTGAAAAAAGGGTGAACTGAATATTTTAAGCTTTTCTTAATAGAAATATTAAATTTGATTGTATTTTATTTTATTTTTTTTTTTATTTTATATGAAAAGTCAAAATTTCATCCTCTCATGGTGAATAATAGTGAATACAATTTTTAATAAAATCTTCTTGGCATTCTAGTACTACACATAAGAGACACCCCCTTACTCTAGTCCACTTCAGCTCAATTGTTTGAATGTGTGATTTTAATTTTGAAATGGACCTTTCACTCAATTCCCAGCTTTGTTTTCTCTAATCTTGTACAGCGTGCTTGCATAACAAAAAAAAATTTCCGTACAAATACCAACAGTTATTACCGAAAATTAATTTAATCAAAAGTACACTTTTCGGCATAACTCCGGCTCATCCATATTTGAAATGAAATTTATATTAAAAGCAGCACTCAAAGCAAAAACAAAACCAAAAAAAATATGTTCGTCCAACTTTTATTAGTTTCAAGCATTTAGTAAACACAAAATTTCAGCATGATCTCTTACTAAAACATATTCGTTTGGCGAATATTTGAATATATAAAACCGAAACGGGTCGATAATTAATATCCGCTAAAGAGCTGTCACTGTGGCAGCAATCCAAAATAAAGATTTAAGAAATTTTTATGGCGCTAAGACAAGAATAACTATTGAAATTGATCAGCGAAGTATTCAAATATTTTCAAAATTTGATTGAAACATATAAAAATTTAGCGTTAGAGCTTAAGAAAGTATTCTTCATGGTTGATCTATTGCAAATAAATATTTTTTACCTCGCGGTTTTTACGATAAACGATCCGTACACTGGAAAGTTGGGTTATAAAATCGAAACGGGTCGATAATTAATATCCGCTAAAGAGCTGTCACTGTGGCAGCAATCCAAAATAAAGATTTAAGACATTTTTATGGCGCTAAGACAAGAATAACTATTGAAATTGATCAGCGAAGTATTCAAATATTTTCGAAATTATATTGAAACATATAAAAATTTATTATTTTTGCTTAAGAAACTATTCTTCATGGCTGATCTATTGAAAATAAATATATTTTGCGTCGAAAAATATATTTTTGAGCTTTAAAAATTTTTATCTTTTCCTCCGAGAGACCTTCGAAGAACTCTTGTAAGTTTACATCATATCTGTAGTATACGATTTTTTTTTTTTTTTTTTTTGAAGTGAGCTATGTTTCGTTGTCTTGAAATTTTACTTCAAGTCTTTCCATCTGCAAATAGTTTTGCTCACTCACTTCAACATTTCGAAAGCCTCCAAACCACTTGTTATGCCATTTTTTTTTTTAAAATGAAGTGTATAAAATCATGCTCAAACACACACACTCAAATTGAAATTGGCGTTGTGATTGTAACAAATGTATTTGTAATTTTGTGTAATCACTTGAAATGACATGACAGATGGGCTGTGTACAATTATGACACGCTGACAGCGCTAAGCGCTGATGGCTGACATTTAAATTGTTTGATAGCATAATTATTGTACGAGTTGAATATGAATATGAGTATCAAAGTTTAAAAAAGAAAAAAATATATATATGTATTATATGAGTGTGTTTCAGATGTTACTTAAAGCGCATGCGCGACAGAGCAGCGCTTCAACTGACCACTAGGCAACAACATATTAATTTATACATAGACATATATATAATATATAGAGTCTCCACTCCGACGACAGGCTGTCTAAAGCGTAGTTTCAAACAACTGAATCCCTCATCTGCCCCCCTCGCTCCACGTACCAATAACTAAACTATCATTTCAATTTGTATGTAACAACTCTGTTGATAAATGCTCAATTAATTGCATTTAAATCTCATATTTCGATGTTGTTGTTGCTGCCACAGTATCGCTGTAGCTAATTTTTAATAGTCACTCGTTTTGTTTTTTTTTTTCAACGGCAATTAAGTTCAAGACTTTTAATATAAATTACACACATTGTGCATATTTGTTTTAATAACTTTTGTGAATGCAAGCGCTTTTTTCTGTGGTTGTTGTTTTTGCAATTTAGCATCATTACAACTGCCACATCCACCAACCAACCAACTTGCCGTACGGCAAATGCACTTAATTTTCCATAAAAAGAAAATCGCTTTTACACTCGCTTACGCTGAGTCGCGGAGCTGGCGTTTTTTGTACGTGGGCCGCATTGACGTCAGCAAAGCGTTCATTTAAGCGCACACGCCTGTGTTGTTGTTGTGTTTGTGTTTGCGTTTATTTTTAGCCAATTTTCATATAAGTTGCATATTTATTGTTGTTGTTTTTTTAATGAATTTTTTTTTATTTGTTGCGCTGATTATATGCACTTGTCGGTGCTTGCCGCCATTTATGGGTACGGCCTTAGGTGCAACTTTTTTTGTTCTCGCCAATTTATTCCACGTACGTAACGTGGCCCATAGAGTGCAGTTATAATTATAGTGTTTATGCATTATTTATAACTATTTATAATTTTATTATTTTATTGTGGACTTGCTTACTACATGTGTGTAAAGAGGGTGGAGAGTGTAGATGAATTGCATTTACAATCTTATTTTGATTTGGACGGCATGGGTAACCTTCTATAAGCTATCTGTGCAGCGAGAGACCATAAAGATTGCTAAAAATTAGATAATTCCTTCAATAAGTTCTTCAGTTGAGATTATAAAGGCAGAGGGATGAGGGGTGTGAAGTGCTTTTGAAACAAGTGGTTTAGAACTCATATTATTTGGATCTGGTAATACTGTTTTGAGATCTCTAATGACTATTTTTGACCCGAAATATCTTATCTTAAGCTCTTGTAAAGAATTTGGGGAAAATCTGAACCATTTTGTACCGGAAAGATCTGATATTAAGCTTTTGTAAAAAATCTGGGGAAAATCTTAACCAAATGGATCCTGGAACACTAGATTTAGGGTTCATAAAACTATCTACATCAGGTTTCAGCGAAAAGCTCAGAGGTCAGAGTTAAATAAGTTAAAATTTACCGAAGTAGAGCCGCAAGATCCACTGAAACAGCTAATTCCTCATTGAAAGAGACAAAAAACTGTTGTGAGATGAAGATTGTTATGCTAGAAGAAGCATATTTATGACATTTGTACGAAGTCTGCTTCGGCAAAGCTTATCGCACGACGAAAACCGAACAATTTTCAAACTCTAGAGATGTTGGATACCAAGGAGCATCATATTTCCTTACTTTCATGAAGACCAAGTATCACTTTTGTCTGCCCACGAAGCTTTCACTCAAATGTGTTCAATAACAAAGCAACAAAAGCTCTACAGCCAAGCTTTAAAGTAGTTTAAAGTTCATTTCAAGCACTATTTAACTTTTATGCATCAATTTTGAACTTAACTTGAAGCTCATTGCAACAATTTAAACTTTAAGCTGTAAATGTAATGCTTTGCGCGCACATAAAGTGGTATCAGTTTACACAATGGGGGAGGCAGGGAGGTAGGGAGGCGTAACCCGCAGCCATTCAGGTGGAATAAACATTGGGTGGGCAAATAAATTTCACGAAAACCAATATGATAGAACTGGTTGTGGAGTTTGTTGTTGTAGAGACTGTTGTTGTTGCTGTACACTTTGCCGCCCTAGCCGCCAATAATTTTATGAAATATCATAAATAAAGTATTTAACGGTGCAACATTTATCTCGCGTGTGCAACAGCCAACCCGAAAAGCTTTCGCTGTAAAATTTTCACAAAATTTTATTTTTTTTCTTAAATTTTTCGTACGTTCGCGCAGGATATGGAAGGATATGTGTGTGTGGGAGCGCGTTTGCAAAAAGTAATGTGGAAAATATGGCGAATTGTGGCATAACACATTTTCGCGTATTTCCAGGGAAATATAGCGAATAATAAAAATATGAGATGTGTTATCGAACAAAAAATAAATAAAAATGTGAGAGCGAGCGCGATTTCTATGCACTGCAAGGATAATAGAGAAAGTCAAAGTGGCAGCAGTAAACTTATGATTTGTAGGGAGCGTAAGCATGGCAGGTCTGCAGTTGCACGAGGAGCGCAGGACGACAGAGAAGCTCGTGAGTTTCACTAACAGACACACATGCGTATTTTTATATTTCGGGTGTACATTAGGGCGTAGGAGCTTTGATGTGTTACTTTACTTGGAAGAAAGTTGTATGCTTAGGCTTACATAACGGCTTCGTGCGCTCCCATCTAAGGCTGTTCATGCGTAAAGTAGCGATTCGCATGCTGTAATGTACCAAAGTGTGTACGGATATATCTGTATTTTAAAAGCGTATTTGTGTATTTGTGTGGGCATTATGGGTTTCGAGATAAAGTATAAATGGTGCCCGGGCAAAATGGTCACATGTTTTTACTTATTTTGATATGTTTTGGGAAGGCATACTTCCACAATCGAAAGAATGCTTTAATTTGAGAGTTAGACGAGGGAACATTTCATTAAAAAATTAACAAAAGTAAAAAATTTTACTCATTTTTGTTCTTGGAAAGTATGGTATTGCGGCTTAAATTAAAACAAAAAAAAATCTTGAAATAAAAAATAAAAAAATTAAAAATAAAATTATTTAAATTACAAAAAAAAAATATTTTTAAATTATATATTTTTATTTTCGTAAATTTTTATTCATGTTTATTATTTTTTAAATTTAAAAATTTTATTGACAATTTCAATTTTAATTTATAATATTTTTATTATTATAATATTTTTATAGAAATATATTTATGAAAGTTTATTTTCTCCTTCAGCTAATAATTGCAAAACTAAACACTAAAATTGTATTCCTTCAACCACAAATTCCACTTAATTACCACCAACACTGTTATCTTCCAATATTTCGCTCACGAGTGTGGCGCGCATAAAACGCTCGCATTTCGAACAGTTATGTGCAATTGTCGATTTGCGATACGATTTGTTGCGGTAATTCTGTGCACGTTTTCCAAATAAAATTATAGCTTAACCAAAAAGCAGCGCAACAACAACAAGCACACGCTTCACTTCAGTTGAAACATAGCGTGAAGTGCACTCGCTCACCAAGCGCTGCCACTCAAACGCCCAACGTGGATGTAGGACCATAACCATCAGCAGATCAAACCAACAACGGCGGCCATGTCTTTACTTGTATACTTTACTTTGCCGCCGTTGTGCGCCCTCAACCCGCCCGCCGGGGGTCATATATGCCATTCCACAGGGCCTTTTTCGCCACAGTCACACTCGCACATACACTCATTCTCATCAATTCTCATTTAACTTTTCGTTTCGCAGTTTCACTTGGTTGGCGCTGTTGCACCTTCGACCCGCATTTATTTGCCCACACACAGCGAGACTCACACACACTCACTCTCGTGGCACTTATTTGCAATTTAAGTTTTTCTTGCGAGTTTTTTGCCATTTCCTTTGTCGACTTTTTCGATGGCAAGCAGCAGCAGCAGCAGCAGCAATTTCGCACAATCGCCGATTTTCGTATGATTTTCTTGTACGATTCATTGGCTCATTGAGCCAGTCAGCCGGCCCACACATCCCTCCATTCATACATTCCTGCGCTCGTTTATTCATACCCTTCGACGCAGGACTCGCACTCAGCCTTAATCTGCTTTTTTCGGTTATTGATTTTCACTTGATGCCGCCCGCTGGAGTCCCTTTTTTCTGTCCTCGCACTCATAACTTCTTCCGTTTCTAGGAATGCCTTTGCGCCTTGCCGCTGCCTCAATGTCCTTCGACATCCGTCCGTCCGTCCGTCCGTCCGTCCGTCGGGACATGCTCGCACTCGCACTTCCTGTAATAGAGTTTTATGTGCGTCTTGTAAAATATGCTTGTGAGCTCGTGTGCGCTTGTGCATATTCCCCACATCATCATAGCGCCGGCCCAGCACCCAGCAGCTGCTCATCAGCTCATCCGTTGCTCCCAACACCGCCCTCGCCGCGCCGGGTAGTTATGCCATTTTTGCGCCTTAAACAAGGATCACTCGCCGGGTTATCGCACGCTCATAACTTACTTTATGGATTTTACTTATTTCTACTTTATAGCACTCGCGTGTGTAGTAGAGCCCAACACAGCCCGGCCGCCCGGCAACCCCGCACATCTGCGAACGCGTCGGCCCGGCGTTTACTGCACGTTCGCTGATAAAGCCAGCCATCGGACCATACGTTTCAATTTTTTATTCGACGCGCTGTGGCTGTGTGGCGTTTTTTCATCTTCGCTGTTCATCTTTTACATTTCGAAATGGTTAAGGCGTGGCTGCAATATATTTCTTCTTTTCACAGAAATTTATGTTTCAGCGGTCTCCAACAGCTGGGAGTGTGTGTGTGTGTGTTGAGCTGCAATTGATAGGGTTACAAATATCCGCAGATATATGGCAAGTTGTCTTACAACTCTTTGCTGCCGCAATAACGGTAAGTGGCGCTGTATGCCAGTGTGTCTCTGTGTGTGTGTATGCACTTGAGTGCTTATTGTGCACGCTTCCGCTTTGTGACTACGCTCACCTATGCAACTCGCATGCGGAGTCTGTATTTCTTGTGGCGCAGCTTAACTTCTAGATGTCCATTAAGATTACATTGAGTTATGCGAAAAGTAATACATGCATCTAAATCTCGTTTAATGTAAATGCTGCGAAGTGTGCTGAAGCTGTAGCTGTAGCTAGAGTTCTGATAAAAGTGTGTTGAATAGCATAGGTTGAGGTTTTGTGCTCCATATTGGGTGGTCCAGGGTCCATCACTTACTTAGCTGTTAGAAGCGTGAGTTCTAGTTTGCTTTTTCTTAAAATATTTAAAGATTTTGCTTGTCTCCAAAGCGTACGATAGTCAAATGTCTAAATTTTACTGCCGATAAGCGTCTTAGTTCTGTCGTTTCTAAAATAATTGCTTCTTCTTTTCCAAAAGTTGGTCCTTTTCTTTTTTCAATTCTAAAAAATACATAAAAGCTTGGTTTATTTCCAATCATCTTCGAAATGCTTCAGATAACACTGACCCCAACGATTTTTTTTATATTTTCATAACAGTCTTTCTCGAGTTCGGTCGGTATTAATCAGACCTTCGGGAGTCATATATATTTAGACTATTATTTTTTCTATCTAGTTTGGTTTTATTGAGTTGGTTGTCTCAATAATACACATTCCTTATTGAAATCACCGTCTTAGATAAGAATCTGAAGTATCTTGTGTTGCCCTCCCTTTACCGAAAAAGACCTAGCATATCCTAGCTTCCCTGCAAGGCTATTTCGTGACGTGATTTCTTTGAAAGTCTACGATTTTTGATTATGGAGTTAGTCTCAAGCCACGTATTGAAGTTTTCCAAATGGTTGCTGGTTCAAAACTTCTTTTATTTGGAGAGGTCTGTAACTACATCGGTAGGTAACAGGTCTACTATCTCAAAGAGCATCTTCGAATCACTTTCTTCTGCTAGTCGGTTCTCTGTAATCGGACCTCATTTGCAATCGAATGTTGGTCCCGTTTAGCAAACAAGACGTATATCCCAGCTTCCCTACAGGGCTATTTCGGGATATCAATTCTTTGAAAGTCTACGATTTTTGTGTTGTAGTGTTCGAAGAGGATGCTGGTTCAAAACTGCTTTTATTTGGAGAGGTCTGCATTAGGTCTACTATCTCAAGGATCATCTTACAATTACTTTCCTCTGATAGTCGGTTCTCTGTAACCGGAACTCAATTTCAATCGAGTGTTGGTCTCGTTTAGCGAACAAGACGTATATCCCAGCTTCCCTACAGGGCTATTTAGGGATATGAATTTTTTGAGAGTCTACGATTTTTGATTGTGGAGTCGCGTGTTGTAGTTTTAAAGGAGGATGCTGGTTCAAAACTGCTTTTATTTGGAAAGGTCTGTGAATATATCGGTAGGTATCAGGTCTACCATCTCAAGGAGCATCTTAGAATTTGTTTCCGCTGATAGTCGGTTCTTTGTAACCGGACCACAATTTAAATTTTATCGGCCCAGGGACATGGAAGTATTCTACAAAAATATATAACTGATATAGATATATATTGACTCTGAACCGATATACTTTCTATATAGATATATAAGGGGGAAGTAAATATTAATCCTGTATAACCAATTTTTCTTGAGAAAAAATTTCATTCAGCCTCTTACAATTTTACATATTACACGTATTACACTTTCGCTGTCCAAAATTACTTTCTCTTCTAGAGAATAAGCCACAGCAACACTTTCATGATTATGCACAACACATTCACAATTTATGAACTAACGGTATGCTTATCCACCGCCATTATTAGGTTAATCAAAGTAATATGTGCAGCTGGAAGTTGGCTGCGGTTGCACATTGCCATTTCAGATGTTGGCAAAATTTCTAATAAAGCCATAATTGCACTCACACCTTGGCGGCAAAGGCAAGATGATTGTGGATAGACAAGATATACAGATATTATATACATACATACATACATATCTACCTACATATATACCAACAAAGATACAAAGCATATTTCATTTATTGCAAACATACTGCTGCCGCTTTGGCTGTTGATTTGCTAATGTTGGGCGACATTGTTGCTAAACATATATGTGTGTGTATACATGTTATTATGAGTGTATATTAGTGTTCGTATGTTTGTATGTAAACATATTTGCGGTCATAACTGTATTGACTGGCGGCATTATTGGCGTTGATTGCTCAGCTTGGCTGTAATGCGTGCAACGGCAACGACAACCGTTACCAAGTGTCATTTGTTGCTGGCAACATTTGCTCTTATTGCCTTCTCTTTAGATTTTAGTACTTAGATATATATTTATATGTGTATATATGAATGCATGTGGTATATTTCGCTGCTTTGCTAGCATTTTCAGCTGATATTGAGGTACCATAGATGACTTCTATCAATTTCTAAAAAAGTATGTATGTAGGTATATTCAAATGAAAGCCGCCTGTGCATACAAATGTGCGTATAAACGACAAATATAGCTAACTTCTTCATACTTCATACACCATAATGTGTTTGCTGACATTCTTTTTTGGTATATATTACCTCAGCCGCGTGTGCAATCCAACCAACCTCCAGTGTAAATACACATTTCAACGCAGAAAAACTATATTAAAAATATCTTTTTTTCTTTGACTACAAACCTTTAACAAAAAGCAAACACAAGTTCGCAAACAAATAGAAAACAAAAAAAAAAGAAATAAAAACAATAATAATAATAGGTAAACAACCAAAAAGCGTAGAACAAGTAATAAACGAAAAAAGTATCTAACAACGCGCCGCGCTGCCAAAGTATCTGCGTGCGCTAAGCAAACGCGCTAGCGATTCCTATCGCCTCTGTTTGTTTGTTTGTGTGTATTTGTTGTTGCGGCCGCAGGCGGTAATTGCCACATATGCATGCGGCACACGCGGCAATATCAGGCGAATAGGCTGTGCTGTGTAAGTAAACATATTGTATTGTATATGGGAAATGCTGGATAAAGGGTACTCCGATAGAGAATTTCTGAAGCAAAAAGTCAACAGAATTATAATAACAAAAAAAAATTAAAAATATATATAAAAATAATATAGCAAAAAATGTAATAAGTCAAAATAGAACGAATTTCGATACAATAAATTTGAGTCTCTTCAGTACACATTTTTTGGAAAAATTACAACAAAACTGCAAATATAAACAGTGCATTTCTGGATATACGAAATTTCCGCCTTTTATATTGACAAGTTGATTAAAAAGTGAGCTCTTTTTCTATACATTAAGGCAGTAGTCTGCTTTAGAAGCCGAAAAAAAGCGTTTTTAGCAATTTTTTTTGAAAGGGAAGGATATGATTGCGGTAAACGGAATTTTAAGACGATAGTGTACTATATTTAAGGCTTAAAAACAATATTTGTTATTGAAAAATATTGAAATTTTTTCAAAGTTGTTAGTATTTCTCTGGAGCGCCTGGAGTCTGCACTTGTAAATCGGTGCCGGTAATGGAGGTTGTGCGTTGCATCTGAAACAGTCGAACCAAATTTTTTTTTAATTTTTATAAGTTTCTTTTCTTTATGAACTAAAAAAATAACGTAGAAGTTATAAAATTCCAAATTTTTTCGAAGTTTGAAAAAAAAAATTCACTTTTTTAAGAAAAAAAATTGACTTTAAGTCGCAAAACAAGTAGTTTAAATAATACTTTTGTCCAACTTTTTTAGTTCAAATAGTAGATAATTTAATGCTGAAGCTAGATCACTTTGGTTTTTTTCGATCGGACATATATTATTTTTACTATCGCCGGCACCGTCTTCTAACACTTGTGAAAATGAAACTCGAGAAAACGCGCTTTAAAGTTCTGCCTGAGCATTCGCACCTGCTCGACGCTCGGCCACTAAAACTGCTCTAGCTTCGAAAATATGACGAATTGGCCTCTGGAATTTTAAAGACATATTCTTGGATAGTTTTGAAAGAGATTTAAAACAAAACAAAAAAAAATCGATTTTTTGAAGCCTGTAAAGCAGACTATTGCCTTAATATTGTATTTCTTGAAATATGAAACTCGCCGATTGGCAATAGAAGTCAAATTTCATACAAATTTCCTTCCATAAATCGACCTTTTGCGCCAGACCATAATACAAAATTTTTAAATTTTACTATCGAGGCAGAATGTTAAAAGAGTGCCTCTATATCATATAGCGGAGAATAAAAAAATTGATATTACACTTATGGATTGCATAAATGAACTTCTCTATAACTCGAAGTCTTTCTAACTCCAGTTTGTTTTGTGGGTTATGATGATTCGAGTTAGAGAAGTTCCATTCTAATGAAAATTGCAACTTTAATTTTTCAATTTTAGTTCGTACACATTGAGCTGACGAGCTGAAACACCATTAATTATAGGTCAGCGAAATCCATCTTGTGGATTATATGACTCAAAAATATCAGTGAGACCTCGCTCGTATATCTCTGATCTCTGCTGATCTGTTAAAGTAGCTTAAGTCGACTTAAGCTGATATAAGGAATTTGCATTTGCATATTCTGAGCAACTTATTCGAGACTCGAAATCTTGTTTTATTAAAAAAAAATATTTTAAAGTTCGAATATTGTTATTAAGTTGAAAAATGTTGATAAAGAGTGTCTCCAGCTTTTTACTAGATTTAATTTTTTTTTTTAATTTCTAAAGTCGACTTAAGTAACTTTTATTTATTATATTATCAATTGATATCTTTAAAAGTGAATATACCTTAGAAATTACATACATATATCTTCCCTGTATTTATACAATGATAAGTACATTCACCTCATCTCTCCCACTCCACTCCCTCGCTTACGCAATTTCACAATTTATATTTATATTTACTTTAAAATTGCCTTTCTTTGCTTTTTTTCTCGCCATTTTCTGGCGTTTCACTCGTTCACTGCTTACAAATTGAACGCGACAGTGGCGTCGGCGGCGGCGTCATAGGCTGATTGCCGTTTTTTGGTTGTTGTTTTCGCAATGCTTGACTGGCTGCCAGCCTGTTGGTTGCCATAAATTTTACACCTTTCCACCAAAATGCAGAATGCTTTTCGCCACATACACATACACACTGTGTCACTCCTCACTCCTGCGCTTGGTAATTGTGTGTGCGCATATTGCGAACGGAAAGCGATGTGCAGTGCAATGTGATAAGATAATTTAAAAATATCCAAAATAAATAGTATGCAAATGCCAATATGTGCAGGTATAAGCGCACACACATGTTTCTTTATATATATACATGTGTATATATGCTTATATATATGTGTGTGTGCTTGGCTGATACAATTTGTTTCAATGTTAATAACGCTTGTATGCAACATATGTGGCATGCCGTACGCGTTGTCAAGCAAATAGACAAGGGGACGCGTTCTTATAACTTGCACATACATTCAACTATATATATGTATATATATATATATAGAC